>NC_069365.1:91264239-91573804 GCF_021730395.1 Mercenaria mercenaria
TGATTATTTGGTATTGATTCTCTCTCTGAAATGGTATCAGTTTAGGTGAAAAGATAAGTATTTTGTGTGTAGAGTAATTTGTTATAACGTTATTTCATTTTGAAAATATTCCTATAAGAAAAAAATCTTCTCGGTACCCTAGGAATAGAAATATGTGCGTTTCCATATGTCGTCGTTATTCTATAATCGAAGAGCCCACAGTTGCCGATAGGTATATGTTGCTACTTTCGAGTTTCTTACCCTTTACCGCAGCGGGTTCGAATCCTCATTTCGGTTGAATATTGTAATGGACCAATCCAGTTGCTTAGGGAATGATGTTGGTTTTATCCGGATACCTGACCATGCCTAAAATAATTGAATGTCGTTTTGAGGAATTTCCACACCAGCATTTCTGGACAGCTGCGATATGGCTTCATGTGTGTCGATGTGACATACCAACAAAACAATTTTCTGTAATCAACCGATAAACACGCCTACATACATGTATACATCAAATATATACAAACATTCAAACATACATACAAAGAGGTTTGTTCTACAGTTATTGTTTCGCATTATCTATGGCTCTTCCCAGTAAACATAAACATAAAATAGAGAAAAGTAGAAACTTCACAGGTCGCTCAACACGACAAAAACGAAAATGTTGCAGGCTCGATTTGATTTAGTCTGTTCATGGACGGTAGTGGAAATGCATGCTACCGTCCACGCCCTCTAGCCCCGGGTTGAGCAGAACTCAACATTTACACATGCTAAAAGTACAAAAAGCAATTTAGAGACATCCGCAGATGTATTCAAACGGCGGTGAACATGGAACCTTCAATGATATACGTGTTGAGGCGTGTAATTCCATGAAGAGCGGCGTTTGGTCCCCAGATAAAGTAAAGGGTTTGCTCCAAACGAGAAAACAATGGACAGAACTAAACAAACTTGAATTTAGGAAGGGGATCTGAGGTTATGGAGCCTGCGTATCACAGGAACTGTCAAAAGAAAGCAATCGATTCAACAAGGAGAATGATCAAAGAACCTTCTGTCTTTCAACATCACGATTTCTAAATAATTCTTTAAGATCTGGCATTTTAAGTATTATTGTAAAAGCATGTTAGTAAAATGTCTGAATATTTAATATTTAGCAAAAAATTAGTATGTCAACATTCATTTCCAGTAAAAAATGAAACAATTTACTGAAAAAAATGTAATGTAGCAAATTGAACGTTGAGAGGGGCATATTTTAGTTTTAAATCCCTGACTGGTTTTCATAGTGATTTTGGTTCTTGTCCAATACTGACTAAATACACAGTTCAAATCTTATTCATGGCGAGGGAGAGAAATGCTTTGAAAAATAAAAGAAATCCTTTACCTTTGTTCTTACTATGACATTCAACGACATACTGGAAACACTAAAAATGTTATGTAAAGTTGATTTGATGTTAGTTTTTCATAAAGGTAGAGTTGGCCATTTGATCACTAGATTTCCTTTCATTTTGATTTATTTTACATCTTCGCTTTTGATAAGGAAACCTGTAAAACTTTGAAGACATGTTCACCAAATATTATTGTCACATCTTGACACCCAAGTATATAAAAAGACTTGTCCTTATATTTGTCTTTGATACTTTATCGCATTGATCACTGTAAAACTTTCATGGCAAAGATCCGTTAAAGACTTTTTATGAAAACATTTTTTAAAAAAAAAAACAACACTTAACGGCACTGACAAATAAATGCCATATTTAAATCCACCCATGATCTAGAGGGTATACCGAATTGACTAATAGTTGTTTGGAAAATTTCAAATATAAAACAATGAGAGAGAGCGAGCGAAATTTTTATTTTATGCAAACTAATGAAATAATGTATTCTATTAGTTAAATATTTTCATATCTCATCGCTCACACTGTGAAAATATGAAACATATATTTTCACAGTGTGAGAGATATGAGCACCGCCCCCTCATACATTGTGTATGAAGTTTAAATTATTTGCTTAAAACAGGATGAAAATTATAGTCGCACTCTATTCTTTATAGTATATTTCTCTATTCAAATTATTTTACTTAAAGAGAATTTTATACCGTTATGCAGCAAAATATAAAACAAAATGGAACTTTATGTTGTATGCGTCTTTATAACGTCAAAGCACGTCTGACGTCATGTCTGTTTACGCGCGTCTGTTTCTCGCGCTGAGATTAAAACAGTTGCAAAATGCATTTTTCAACGTAATTAAGCATAAAATAAAAAGAAAATTTGTTTGTTTTTCGTGAATATGAAATATATCTCACCTCGAAGTGAGAAAATTTTCACAAAATATTTGAAATTTTCTCACTTTTCAGTAAGATATATTCCATATTTACTCAAAACAAACAAATATCCTCGATGTGTTTTGTTTCCTCAATTTTTAGAACTATTAATCTTGTCCATTTAACAGAAGAGGATGTAGAATATTTCAGGCAAAATGGGTACCTGTATGGTACTACAATCTTCTGAAACCCAGTTAGATGGCTTCGACACATAAGCATCTTTGTCCCACTTGTGGAACTCGAACAGGGGAGAGCGGAAAGTGATAAATCAATTGACCAGTGAGACTCAACAGAGTAGGGCATAAAAATGCTTTGACATTGCCCAAATCCCACGAGAAGAGTGTCTTTACAGATCAGGCTAGCTTTAGTTTTTCTGGTAGAGGTTCATTTCCAGCAAAAATGATACCAGACGGACAAAGAATGATCCCAATATTGCAACAATTAAAATATTGTTCGTGTGCTACGATTGACCTAGTATTTTATAGTTGGGTATGTTTTTGTTCATTTTTTCTCTCGGTCAATACACAGCCAATTAAGATACAAAAGACAAAGTTTGGATTACAAAAGCGCAGATACTTTAAGTGCCGTATGGCGGCTGTAAAAAGTCTCCCCGTACTTGGATTCAGTGTTGTTATATTTTCTGGTCCTTTGGGCTCATGGAGTCCATTCAACACATGTGTAATAGAGTTCCGCTTAAGCCGATGCTAGGGGCATGAGAGGTGTTGCACATTTCATTACCTCTCATGAACAGACTCATTCAAACCGAGTCTGCTATTATTCTTCTTGGTTGCATTCTTTGCTTCCAAAGGATCTTTTTACAGATTTTTATTATAGTTTACACTACATATTTGAAAAGCTAAACAATTTTTAAAATTGACTAAATGCATTTTTACAGAATATTTGACTGTTGCAGTATACATTACTTTCGAAAAGATTTCGACTGACACAATTTAATGGATCGGTTAGAGTTTTTTCAAAATAGCACTCGAGTTTGGCTCTAGATCTTACAAATTGAACTGGACAACTGATAAAAATGGTTTGAACATCAACAATAATTTCATGTTTATTTCAAATATTATAAATTTTCTTCTCGTGGATTCAATAATGTCGGGCTTTTCGTTTCAATGCACCGAACAATTCGCAGAACGTGCACACTATATACCACCTCCTTGCACAAATAAAGCAATGTGCGACACTAGCACAGTGTCAAGTTTTGGGTTAACTATAATGGTGACAATATCTGAGGTATCTTCCAAGCAGTATACACGATGAAGGTTTCCTAGATATACTTGACTTGCTGTACCCCTAGACTTGCTTCGCTTCTTAGACTTGCTTCGCTTCTTAGACTTGCTCCTCTAATTTAAATTGCTCCTCTCACTGAACTTGCTGCGCAACCTGGACTTGCTGCACTTGGAAGACTTACTCCTCCGAATTGGACTTGCTCCTGTTACTGGACTTGCTGCGCAACCTGGACTTGCTGCACTTGGAAGACTTACTCTTCCGAATTGGACTTGCTCCTCTTACTGGACTTGCTGCGCAACCTGGACTTGCTGCACTTGGAAGACTTACTCTTCCAAATTGGACTTGCTCCTTTTACTGGACTTGCTGCGCAACCTGGACTTGCTGCACTTGGAAGACTTACTCTTCCGAATTGGACTTGCTCCTTTTACTGGACTTGCTGCGCAACCTGGACTTGCTGCACTTGGAAGACTTACTCTTCCGAATTGGACTTGCTCCTCTTACTGGACTTGCTGCGCAACCTGGACTTGCTGCACTTGGAAGACTTACTCTTCCGAATTGGACTTGCTGCGCAACCGGGACTTGCTGCGCTTTGGAGACGTACTCCTCTAACTGAAACTCTTAAGTTTCGTTAGTGACAATACTGGAGGTTTCTTTCTAAACCTTATCTTTTTTCTCTCTTTTTTTTATTTCTATTCCATTTCAAGTATAAATGCAAAACGCGCGAACCGGATAGAGAGACGCCATTGTGACGTCACGCGAACAAAAATAGCATACACAAAATGGCGGCAAATTGTGTTTGTTTTATACAAATAAATTGATATTTTTGACACACAGACATTCCGGATTTAAGCAAAAAATTAATGAATAACACCTGAATGCCTGACTTTAAGTTTGGGTCATCAGCTAAGTTACTTTTGAATGCAGTATCGATGTTTACAATAGGAAGTAAACTGACTGTACAATACACTGACTAGAGGTTAGGGTTAGGTTTAGCACAGGTATATGATATTGTACTGCCATAAAATACCAGTACTGACTTTAGAGCTAACCCATTACAACGTTACAAGTTTTCATATGTTTGGCCTAAATTGGCATCAACGTACATTGTACACATTGTAGAAAAACATGAAACACAATGCTAAAAGTAGTGAACTTACCGTAAAGCATACCGTATCATGTAAAATATGATCTTTCTTATATTGAGAAATGAAATATCAATATAGAATTTTACCTAAAAATATTCAGTCTATCCATAGCCATCTTTAATGATAACATGGGTTAATAGACATTGTCGGCTTAAGTTGATGTGGACAATGATTTGTGAATGTGCTGTAAATCCTGGGGGTCTTCTCAAGACATACTTGTATTTCATTCACTGTTACAGTAGCTGACTTTGTTCATAAAAGACCGTCATTTAAGTATTATATAAACAGACTGAATGAAACTGAATCTTGGTTATGTTCTATCCTTGTATAGGAAGTAATTAAATCTGGGACAATATAAATGAATGTTAGTATAGGAATGTAAGACATTAGAAGAGTTGCTTTGACCAAGCATGAGTAAAGTGTTTTATCAAGAGCTCTCCAAAATATACATGTACTTAGAATAAGATTTTTTTAAAAAAAAAAAAGATAGTAATTCTACAAATTTTAAGTTCCATACAGTATGTTTTCCATTTCATTTTATACATTTTGTTTCTGCCTTCGTCATATGTACGTCTGTCTGTCCGTCTTCATATAGCCTGATCTAGCTTCGCAAATTCCTCTGGTAGGATTTAAACGGAACTTCACAGAAAATATGAAGCCTTTTTGTGCGCATCCTTGGTTTTTTTTTGTTTTGTTTTGTTGAGTCAGGGTCCCTTAAATGTAGTTTTTGAATGAAATTTGTTCGAACTGCTTTATAATTAGCGGGATTTGAAAGCAATTTCTTGGGAATGATCCGTACAAGTTCTAGCTGAGAATGTATTACGAGGTTCATATTTAAATGATCTTGTATTGAGTAATGGCCCTTTGATTATCATACATAAACTCTGTGAAGAGTTTTTTTCTGTAATTCATCTCCAAATTTCATTGAAGCGATTTATTGAAATAAGATGTGCATCTCATTGTTACATACTGCTCTAAATATTTTCTCCGACTTATGTCTGTTATCTATTTTACTGAAAAAAATGTTCGGACTACTTCTCCTAGTATATTGTTTGTGTGGTTTGACTGAAACGTCTTAGGAATGATAGTTGCAGGTCTATATTATTCGTCAGTTATGGATTGTACGTTGAATGATTTGACAAATTAATTGTATTTCATTATTACAGATAGAAACTATGTACTGGACAGGTATTTTGTCATCATTTTGGGAACGCCATCAACACCAGTGGAATTGGGAAAATGCTCTTGAAAATTGTTTTACTTGAAAAAAAATTGCAATAAACAAAATCTGTGTAAAGATATTTTTGTGTAAAATATTGATTATAATGGACAGCGTTTCAGTAATTGTTCAACAGTATAACTGTTGTTTTAATGACCAAAATATACATACAAATTAGCAAAACTATTTTAAATCGGCAAAATTCCCAAAAGGTAACACTAATTTGGGAATGCTAAATTCAGAATTGGGGAAAATACTTTTTTGGCTTTGGGATTACCTCCTGTTACTGGATGGAATTTATTGGGGAAAAAGCCATGCTAGAAATTTTTGTCAACGCTTCATTTCAAAATTCTAGTCCAAATTTCAAAGATAGTAGGAAGTGCTTGGTATAAAGCTTTGTTGAGCATATCATTGGCACGTCCACTCGAAATATTGTTTACGGAGTTATTACTCTTAAAATCATTTTTGAATAAAATGAGTAGCAAACCTAGGTACGGGTCCTGCCGCTAAACAATTTTTCACTGATATATGATCCTTAATTTTTACACTAAAGTTCACATAACACCGTTAATTAATTTCATAGTATTCAGTTACAAAGTTTACATTTTTTATTTTACATCGTTTTTTAGAAACTTAATGTAAATGTAAACTGTCATTTATATACATTTCATTCCGCTATTGTGAAAAGGTAAATAGTAATACATAATCAGTTTCGCATAAAAGTAATGCTCTGATCTTTCTAAAAATCATATTCTATAATATAAAGAATCATCATCAGACTTTATATAAAGGTTACAGCGTCAATAATAGTAAATATAGGCAAGTTGGCGAGCGTAGCAAGCCGAAAAAAGGACATTCAATGGTATTTTGATATAATGAAAAATGAAAGCTTTACCGAAAAGGGAGTGCGATCGAACCCGCCGCACCCCCTCCCTCCCCCCGCTGGATACACCCTTACAGTATATGTTTCTTTGTTGTAAGTTAACATTAACTTCCCCGTTTTATTTTCTCAGCAAGGGAGAAGAATCGTTTTTGAAATATCTCTCATTAATTGACGAGCACTTTAATGTATAAGAGACTGTCGAGAAAATAATGTAAAAAAGAGAATAATTTGTTTAGCATTGCGCACTTGAAAATGAAATGCACGGCTTCTACTAGTTTCATCCACTATGGATACACATTTTGACACAATTTCTACACTACCTTAAAGTGAACCTCAGATGATCACCAAACTGTAATTACATGGTCTCCGATCAGTCTACTTTCAGTAATGGGTGTGATTTGTCACTGTTTTAAAGCAATTTAAAAATAGTTTGCTCGTTCTTGTTACATTTTAACATTTTCCATGAAAAAAAGCAACAATTACTTGCTGAGAACAGATTAATTTGTACCAGTAAACAATCCAGGAACACTGGCAAGGCCAACTGCCTGCCGTTACAGAACAGAAATACTGTAAGAAACGACGCTTACCAAAACAAACCAACAAATGAATTAAATGTTTTTTGAAACGCTCCCTTGACAGTCCGCATTCGATGTTCACAGTCAGACTTCACTTAAACCGACAATATCTAATAGCGATATTTCATATCTTGCAACTGGATGGTAATATCTAAATGAAATTTAGTCACTTTAAATACATTCAAAATTAAAAGCTTCACCGACGGATTTTTCATATTTTATCATTTTTGGGGGAATATTGGTATTGAAGTTAACATTGATGCCATCGAGAAATATATAATTTCTTTGATTATGAGAATCAGAGCTTGAGTTTCGAGAAAATGTACGGTAGAAAGCTGCATTACATGATTCTGATATAAATATTAAAAAGAAATCTAAAATTCCCCGTAGGAAAAGGAGAACATTATTATTTTTTTTCAGGGGAGATAACTCATGAAAAAAAAATTATCAGGGAAGGTAATCTAAAGGAACTTTTTTTCAGAACTCCTGTCTTTTTTAACTTATCAACATGCACCTTAAGTCTATCGTTTGACATTTTCAAAGCTTACATTATCAAGTTGCACGTACGCTTTTGGTGAAATAGAGGCCTATTACGGGTAATCATCCTTAACATAAACATTTAAACATGTAACATGCAATGTATCGACAGTGACTTTTGGAGTGATATCATCCTGTTAAATGCCTACACTTAGATAAAATTCAGGTAAGCTGACATGTATCTAATGCAAGGCAGAGAAAATCAATTTTAAGTGCGAGGGAACGTTACCCTTCAACAGTCATTGTTAGCTATCCCGACTCTTATGTCTTGATACTGCTGGCCCATTGTGCTGACCAAATTAGAACAGACTTATTTCACACTGGTGTTGGGAACAAGTGACTACTGCTTGATATCAAGATGACCCTACATGCAAAAGGACAAGTTTGATATATAAAGGGAAATCAAACCTTTAATCTAAAAGATTGTCGAAATAATCGCCATTATTAAACAAACAGTTAACAGTTTAGACGACAACATGTGTGCTCCGACGACCTTTTGATAACAGTCATTTGTATGTGCAGGATATGGCCGCCCAAAATATCGGAACATCAACAAGGTTAGGTAGGAAATGTTTGTCAAGAACGGAAACCAAGACGGCATCCTTCATAGTTCTGACGGCATAGACATGACTCTTTCGCCACCATATCAATCCAATCAGTCAACTATAAAAGACTCAAATTATATAAATCTCTTTAATGTTTGTTCTCTCTTTTAAAGGTGTTTATTTTACCACGTGCCCATGAGGACAGACCTTATCTGTCTGATGTTGATAAAAATGCTGGGACTTTAATGACGAGCACCAGTTAATATACAACTGGAGTAACAACAAAATCTTCGTGATGAACTTGTTGACATTTTGTGCAACTCTTACATAAACGAAACCAGCGTAACTGATGAAGATTATGAGCTTACAAATATTGACGATTTCATGTATGATTCAGACTGATGAAAAGTCATCATGATAACTGATAATGTTTCAGTATGCTGAATAGACAGAAAATGCGGTTTATTGAAAACGACGAATAACTATGACATGATATAAAAAGACAATTACTGAAAATAAGCGATTACGGTAACATATTGCGACGTAAATTATACGTTTTCCTTTAATTAATCTACGTGATATTTGATATATAACCTCACGATAACTTTATTGATTAGTTAATATATATATTTCTTAAACATAATATACTAAATAACAACCACTTTATATGAAGTATTATGTTTCAGTTTCAGTTTATTTATATTGCATTAACGCCTCCGGCCCATACACATAACATATATACATATCAATAGCTTACATCATATACATCATCATGACACAGTTTGTACTTTGAAATAGCATATTTCAACACTAGTCATGTAACATGTACAGTAACAATTACAATTTAATTACGCATCAATTTCATGTTAATCTACATAAAAATATCAAAAGTTAATTTAGAAAAGTTTTTCAATGTACATTTCAAAAAATAACTAGATTATAATTTCTTTTCTTAGTTTAAAGGCATGATAGATAAATGCAGCCAAATTCTTCATTGTGTTTTCATTCCTACATGACATCAACAGAAAAAAATTATTAAGGCTTTAGTTATCATAATATTTTTTGCGGAATATATCTTCTGTGAATACCATTGTATAGTGGACACTTCATCGTAAAGTGATATTCATCTTCAGAAAAATCTACAACTCCATAACAATGTATACAAAAACGTAATTCTTTGGCTAAACCAATATGTCTGCCCTTTTAAAATCATTAATTTGTGAGACGATGCTCGTAAGGATACAATGCTTTTTCGGAATTTTAAGACAGCTATATAATCTAAATAAGGTTCAAATTTAAAAACAGGTTTGAAACCCCTGTATAGAGTCAGGTTTCTATTTTCAAAACACTCTGTTTAACCAAATCCATTTCTATAGAGATTTAATCTAACAGACGTAACCCAATTTTTATAACCTAGATTATCAAAACATTTAAGCATAATATAACATTTTTTTACATATCTATCACTTGGCATATTCAAAATTCTAATTCAAAACGTAACAGCTCATAAACAGACTCAATCAAACCTAGTCTGCAATTTTCACTGTTTGCATTGTTCTAGGTGCTTCCGAGGGATCTACTTTCCAGATTTAATTTACTTCACAACAGCGGGTGTTAATTGCTGTGTGGCGGCCGTAAAAAGTCGCCCCGACTTCATCTCAGTGTTGATATATTTTCTGGTCTTTCGGGATCCTTGATTTCAATACAGTCATTTAGATTTGAAGATTGAATACTGCTGAAACCGGTGCTAGGGGGCGTGGGCAGTGTTGCATTTTCCATTACTGCTCATGAACAGACTCAATCAAACCGAGTCTGCAATTTTCACTGTTTGCATTGTTCTCGGTGCTTCCGAGGGATCTACTTTCCAGATTTTATTTATGCAACGTTTGTAAGTGTTAATTTACATTGTATATCTGACGCAATCACCAACAATTACGGCATTGCACGAATTTAAAGGCGCACACATAAACCTTTTACACGCATATATATATACCCGTTCAATCCATTCCATTTTTCCATACCCCAGATTTCAGCCCCATACAGCAAAACTGGACTTATTTTGGTATCCAATATTTTAAAAAAAATAAGTCATAGGTAACATCTTATACATACTATTCAACAAGTATATTAATACCTTTTTAGTCTTAAATGCCATAGCCTCAGCCATTTTATATAATGATAATCTACAAGTAAAATTTAAGCGAACATATGAAAATGCAATAACAGTTTCAATTTGCTTACCATCGTAATACCACTTTTCTCTTGATGATAGATTACCACCATTTTAAAAGCAACTATTTTTGTTTTCCCAATATTTACAGAGAGTTTCCATTCTAAACAATATTTATGTAAAACGTCTAGATGACGTTGTAACCCCCGAATTTTATCAGACAACAGGGCTACATCATCAGCGAACATTTACAGAAGTACTTCTACATCATCAGGTGTTAGCTGAACTCTATGTGTACAACAGTTACGAATTACATTTTCTAATTCATTAATAAAGATTGAAAATAATATAGGACTGAGCTTACACCCCTGTCGTAAACCAATTGGACAAACAGTTGTATATGAAACTCTTGATTTTTATGGTAACGTTTTTTAAGGTATATAAGTACCATGTGGTATTGTTCAGCATAAAAAAATTACTGTTTAAGTATATGAATATTGACTCGGACTTAGGCATGAATAAGTACATATTAGACAGATCAAATAGTAATACATCATGTTTAATCATATTTTGTGTTTTCCATCTACACGTGTTTTGTCACGTAAATTACAATAACAACAAGGTGACATTGATAATAAAAGCTAATGGCCCACAAATAATTGTCTTATTATAGATCTTACATATCAAAACTAGTACAGAAATTGCTCTATTATCTGGTAGGTCTCGCTCTGAAGCTTTGTTAATCCTATGGCACATACCAATATCATCCACTTTAATCACATACGGCGAGATAGGCAGTACTGAAGGATAAAAATTAAAAACTGAGGTAGAATCCCCAGCCTAATCTGTCCATGAATCAGAATTTTCAGTAGTGGATTCAACGAATTGAGACATCTCTTTCAAGAAATCAATTACACCATCCGCAAGTAGGGCTTTAGTAACAGAACTGTTTAGATTAAAAAACGAATATTTTCTCTCATTGTGTACTGTTAAAGCCTTTCATTATCATATTTTCCGAAAAATATATTCGCTTTGACACGCTCTATATCAGCACCGACTATGGTTTTAATCTCAGATTTTATTAGGAATAAGGTCCGTAATGCGGTGGGAAAGGTGCTTCCGTGGTATAGTCGAAAGACGTCCATAGTAAAAATATCCTAATTTTCCCATTTCTAGCGTAAATTCATTTATAACAAGTGCTTAAATCACACTTTTTCACTGTTACAATACATTCTGCATGAAATGAGACGGTTTTCATGTTTATACACCCCAGAAACCGAAAGTATGTGCGGACAATAGCAGATATGCTCCATTTTTTTGCAGGACGCAATTGGCTGGAATTTCACTAGGAACTATTCAATGCTTTATTTTCTTTTCATTTTTGTCTTAATTTATGATAGAAATTTCATGAATAATAGGTGTTTGAAAAAGCGATGTTCTATAAAGATCTATAAAGACCTGAAGTTGTCATTTTATATGAAACAAAAAAGGATTTGAATTACTGACCTTCAATCTCATTATGGTTTTGATGCCAGATAGCAAGACATTTTATGTCTTCACTTGCCTGACTACTTTCTGAATCATTCATCGTGTCAAATATATCCTGAAACATATCGTCCTTTGCATCAATCTCCCCTGGATCAGCTACATGTACAATAAAAGCATGAAATTCGATTAATATCACTCTAACAAATTAAAACAGCGATAAAGCCTGTTCTGCCGTTATCATTCCGGACCGCGCAATCCGGTATTTAATATTCTCTCCGAGAATGAAATTATTGATGCGCTCGACCCGAAGAAAGACATATCAATTTGGTATGGCAAGAAGGATGGCAATCTTTTTATAGATTTTGTAAAACTTTTTATTCAAATTATATCTCAATCTTTGCCGGGTTTCTCATTTTGAACACACACGTGCCAAAATAGAAGAAACACAATAAGACACCACCATGGAATGTAGCCCAATATCTCGACCTTGAAAATCCCATTTAAGCAAAACCACTGCGTTTTCCTTCTCTTATACTGAAATGGAAATTATTCATTAATAAAAATGCAAAACTGTTTTTATCTATCTAGTAATGAAAATAATATTGTTGTCAATTAAACCAGGTCTACTATTATTTTCTTTCTTGCAATGTGCGCTTCAAAGGAATATTTTTGTTGCAGTACATTCTGAAATGTTACATTCACATGTATTTTAAAGCAAACTTTTCTTGTGAAATTCAATAAAAGAAAAATACATTCAGCGATTTTGTATCTATGAAAAATGAACAGTGTTTGCCAAATAAGAGGCAGTTACAATGTAACTGGAGCTATGCTGAGACATATATCAAAACTGCTAAACGTGCAAGAATTGACGTAAAGACAACAAAAAATAACAAGAAAAAAAGCTTCAAATATATTTGTTTTTGTCAACTCTTTTAATAGAGTTCAGTAAAATATTACAAACAATATGTCTAGGCTTTTCTCAGAAATCATTTCATAAAAAATTTACAACTGTGGTTCTGAATATAAGCCTAATATTTGGAAGGCAGGTTATCCAGAAAAGTGAACCTATAACATGAAGGGCACATGATCAAAATGAAAGCCACATCCGCGGAAGGTTAGGAACATAAATCAGAATCTTTGTTTACGCACAACTTTCAGAACTGTTATACCGCAAGGCATACTATGTACACTAAAAATATAAACTCAGCCTTTCTATGAGCTTGCGATTTATCCACCGTTAGACAAGAAAAGTTCATTCCTGCAATTGTTTAAGAAATAATAAGTTCCCAAACGTGGTTTAGTGATATATTGTTTGGCATAAGAACGAAAAACTCTGGTTATTCTATGATAAATCACACTTGGGAACTTATTATTTCGATTCTAACACGACATACTAGTATCACCAGTGTTAGAAAAAAGTGGTAACTACTTTTTACGACCGCGCTACACATCTGGATCGGATGACATCATTGCACGCGAGTGGTATATTGCAGAATAACCGGAGCTAGATTTTACTCTACATGTATGTAGGTTATTTGCTGGTCGTGTTAGAATTGATTATAATCCTTACGGCTAATATCATCCAGACACAAATAAACAAAATAAACTCTCTACAAGTGGTGCATTTTCTACTGACTTTTGTACTATTGTGTTTTATTTTTGTTTCTTTTTATACGAGGGGTGTTCGGAAATTTCCTGGACAAGTGCCGTAACATTTTGCACAAATATTTTTACACAATTCTTTAACCACACGTAGCTCCATACACTTTGCTTTTATTCATTCTCAGAACAGAAGAAACTTTACAATATTAAACATAAGACGCTAATAATTATATCCGCGCAGTCTGGTCAGGATCCATGCTGTTCGCTAACAGTTTATCTAATTGCAATATACTTTGAATGTGAACAAAATGGATCCTGGCAGGCTGGTCTGGATCCATACTGATCGCAAAGCCACTATGTTGGCTTTCTCATGACACGGCAAAATTGAATGTTGATACATTATATTTTGCATTAGAACAAATGATCTGGATACCTTTTCCTATATTAAAATGTTACTGGTCGACGTTTGTGCAGGCATGATCTATTGCTCAGTTATATTAGAATATATTTTTTTCGTCCAGATTTTCATGTTAATCAATCAAGTTCCATTTGTAGTTTAAGAAAAGACGGACAAGTTTGCGTGCGAAATGTATCTTTCGGTAGTCTATGATAAAAACAAAAACAAGAATATGTTAATAGCTTAATATTTATAAACAATAATTAACAACAATTTGCAAGTAAAAGGCTGAAAAATCATTAATAACATTTTCGTGGATTTAGTGTTTGGGTAAATTTAATCCAAACGAACACACGAATGTGTGAATTGCTTTGTCTACACAAAATTCATGTCACCATTTAACAACAATGTTTACCGAAACACAAAATTTAATTTCACCAAAAGCGGAAGCATCAAGTGTGTATTGTACATTGACGAAAGATGAATTCAGATAAACTTTATTTAAATGTTTACCAAAGTTTATTTTTATTTACTTGTATAAGAATATTAACATAAAAATTAAAAGAAATTGATATTACAAGAATTTATTTGAGACTTTTATTTATTGTTGTTTTATAGAGTTTATAATCGCACCGGCACAGTTTATGGTATTTGGTGACTTTCCTATCTTTTGATTGTGGTAAATGACTCCAAGCCTAGTCCGGCTTCTTTGTTTCGAGCATGTTCTACATCTTGATAGCATCATCGAACAAAAATGAACTGAGCAATCTGTGATGTCCATTTACAAGTCAGACGACGGAAAATAAAGAAAATGTCGCTTTGGGTAGCGTCGCTACGAACGAATACGTATGCACATTTAAATTCTTAATTAAGTTTAATTTTTCCATGTGTGTGTAAAGGGCGGTTCTTTCGAATCAAATAACAAATCAAATGTTACATAAAAGAGACAATCATATATTATATATAAGTGGCAGCAGAGAGACCGTAATTTTAAAACTCTAATTCTAATCACATATAACGAAATTTGGGCACAAACAGTGACTTATTTTTAGATTTTGTTTTTACTTTGGACCAAATTTTCGCACTTGAACTGACAATATCCGCTGTATCTGGTGCCCAATAAATCCAGTATTTGTATGGTTAAGACATGAAATCACGAAGGATTTGTTAAATTCGAGGCATGTTAGACAAGGTAGTGCTTATTTTACCTTTGTGCATCAAAACACTTGCGGAACTTGCGTAAAACACCCGTAAAACGCGAAAACTGGCACATGATGTGACATTTTCGGCCGTAAAACAAGCATGCGGTAGCCTCAGACAAACGCGAATTTCTCGAGTTTAACATACGACATATACAAGGAACTGCGCAAGTTGTCCACACTGAAGGTTATCTGAGAAATAAATGCAAAAATGCCAAAAAAAAAGAATAAAATATCTCCTCTTATAGCTTATATATCAGTAATTCGGTCAAAAATGTGCTTCTATGATGTAGTCGGAAAAATTCCGTTAAAATAACTAGATCCTAACTTTTCCAATTATCGCGCATTTACGCATAAACCGTTGGGCCGAGTGGGCATTATTTCACCGGTGGAATGCTTTGAAAGAAGGGTGTTCTGCGGACCACTTTCAGAAATGCGGCAATATGAGTGTATTTAACTTAGTTGACTTACATTGCACTGTTCAACATCCCTTTTCTTTTTCTTGAAGCAAATATATGGATATTTTTTGGAAAATATGTGTAGGACGGAGTGAAACCCTAGAAACTGTATCATATTTAAGAACATTTATCAATTTGTTAAGAAATATATTCATAGTTTCCTTAAGATCTTGATTCTAATATTTTAGTACCAATTTCAAATTGGTCATGCACTTATCCTGTCTATAAATTGAAACTAGCATGATGACATAAACTTATGATTGCTGAAAACAATAAAGTATATATTGAGGTAAATATGTATTCATATTATGTTCATACAAAATTTATAGGTGGGATCCTTAAAGCAGCTAAAGTTCTACATTCCTAATTCCCCTGTCGTTTTACTATCAAACGATAAGAAATGTTATTAACACTTAGCATTAAGTTTTGAGAAAAAAGAAATCAAACAATACAAAATCATAGAAAGAAAGTGTTATTTCATACGAAAATTGAACAGAATGTAAAACATGTATATTATTCTACAAAAGAAGTGTCAGTATACTGATATTAACATAAATTCCGGAAAAGGACTGCATAAAATGGCCACACTTCCGGACAGTTAAATGCATTTAAAAACGCACCATTTTCAAAGAAATGTTACATAATTATGATCGTTTTGATGTATTTGCAATAATGTGCTAGTGTTGAAATTTCGCATAACGTGGTGGAACGCAATATTGTTTATTTTATCTCTTTACAAATAACATTCATTTTCAAAAGGGGACAACTTTTTCAGAAAATTTAAAGTATCCGTCGTACGGGACAGTACCATAGAACATGTAATGGTTGAACAAAATATTGGTAAATATGTTGTTCGTTTATCTTTTTTTCTCTGTTTTCATCATATACTCCTAAACCGTAAATCATAATTTTACCATTAACAACTAGCATGCTTACGGGATGTATGACTTCTACATACATTAAACAGCTTTGAACGTCTCATAGAATTACAGGGCATTATTTATTCAAGAGTTTAATGTCACGTGACAAAATAACAATAAGTCTCATATTAATACTTGAGGCTGAACGAATCAGACATGAAATTTAGAAATTGGAAATAATTATAATTTCAGTTTATATCGTTAATTGTTTGACGGAATGAATAGGTATGCAGAGTACTAACTTGTTTGTGTGTTTGCTGACTTTCGTTGCAGTCTGGAACTTTCTTTCTTCTGTTGCTATAAAATTTACGAAATATGAGTTTGGTTCCGAGTTAGCAGGATACAGGTGCATACCAAACGAAACCGCCTTTGAAGTTGAAAACATATCTAATGTTCACGAATGCAGCAAGCTATGCCACTTGAATAACATGTGTATCAGTTTTTCCTACCAAACGGATATTTATAAGTGCATCGGATGTCGTGTTAATCTTGGGATCAGGCCCGGCAGTTACGAGTCATATCCTGGTTCCCTATATTTCCACACTAAGACAGGTATGTATAATTTTTAAGATATTTTGCATCTAACTTTCACATTAGAAAATAAATGATGAATTGAAGTCTACAGTATTTATGCTAACAGAAAAATACACGTGTGCGTGTGTACTCGTGTGCAAACACGAATGCATTCGTGTTCTTTTAAAGTACTACACACTTACAAATGTAATAGCAAACACAGAATGCAAATAACTTTGAAAATTAGAAGGTTTTAAATAAGTTGTTATTACTAGGTATAATTTTACTAGATATCATTCTGCTCTTCATATAGTTTTATTTTTTAATATATTTCTTCAAGTTAAGTACATTTGAGGATTACTAAAGGTTTTCTTATATTACCGGTATAGTATAATTTAGGCCCTCCTTACGTTTAAATGTTTTCACAACTTTATCTACAAACTTATATAGTCAATTCCTTTTCAGTATAGTTTTAAAATCATAGATAAATAGCCATTTTACGCTGTTAAAAAGTATGGTCTAAACGCAAGTTTTATTAACTACCAATACAGCAATCTTTAAGCGGTGCCGTGTGGCGGCTGTTAAAAGTCTCCTCATACGTGGATTCAATGTTGTTATATTTTCTGGTCCTTTAAGATCATGGAGTACATATAACATATGTGTAATAGAATTCCGCTTAAGCCGGTGCTGGGGCCGTGAGAGGTGTTTCACATTTCATTACCTCTCATGAACAGATTCAAACAAACCGAGTCTGCTATTTTTCTTGGTTGCATTCTTTGCTTTCAAAGGATCTTTTTACAGATCTTATTAATACAAGTAGAGTGCATATGGCTATATTCATTAAAAATGTTTAGACATTCAAACTTTGTCCTGGCCTTACATGTGTCCCTTTCAGTTTGCAGCTGGATACTTGTATGATTTCTCTTTTTTATGCAAATATCGTTGAAATACAAAAGAATAAGCTATTCTGTGGCGCTTTTTTATATCAATATCATAAAGATAAGATACTTTTTGTGAAAGATGAGTGTAGTACCTCTTTAGTGTGACCAGTAAATATAATACCCAATGCAATCGATTGAGATGAAAAAGAAATCGTAAATTTTTATATGTCACATTCTACCTAATAACTTCGTTTGAAAATGCTTGTTCATTTTTTGAATATTTACAAACAATAGTTGGTTTTGTTGTTTATGGCATGTTGATATGGTTACCACTGACTGTAGCTATTTTTCTCAATATTTTGTATTGTCATGACAATGTAACACATCTAATTGTTCATGTAGTATTTCATGTGACTGTTAACACTAATTGATTTGTATAATGACTTTGCCGCTGGGGGGCCGTTTAATAACTGCATGAACTCTGAAATTTGAGAGATCTATCTAAAATTATCACGCCACATTTGTTGTTTAGAGGTCATTATCTCGAATGCTCGACTTATTACCTAGAGAGCACGACCTACTATGTCCAGCGTTCGATATAACTTAAACTGAAAAATGAGTGTGCGTCCTAAACAAACCACAGTAATGCATTGTATTATCAACCTATTAGTTTTCTTAGATTGACATCAGGAATCATCTTTGCCAGTTTCAGAAACCAGCTGCAAAGAAATCTCAGAGAATAATCCCTCTGCAAAAAGTGGTCTATATAAGATAAAGTTATTGAAGTCAAAGAAGGCACCAACAGTCTACTGTGACATGGACACAGACGGCGGAGGTTGGACGGTAAGTTTGCTTTTAAAATTTAAAAAAGGAAAATCAAGTACATTATGTTAATGTAGGAGTCAAAGAAGATACAGGCAGCCTACTATGAAATGGACACATCCGGTGGAGGTTGTGCGGTAAATTTATTTATAATTTTACACAAGGAGAATCAATTACATTAATAATAAATCAGTTTTACAATTTATAAATAGTTGTGTTACGTTAATATTATGCATAATAATTGTTCTAAAAATTAAATTCGTTCCTGAACCAATAATGCCAAGTAATTAAAGAAGCTCTTTGTTAACACGCTTTTTCATGTAGTCATTATGACATAATTTATTAAGTTAATTTATTCCCAATAAAGACCCATATGATTGGTGACTATGGCCTTCGTAAAACCCTATAACAAGATTAGTGTTCATTTTCATTTTATTCTAATAAAAAAAGTCTCTCACAAATTCAACATTAATATTTCTGTACTTTTGTAAGATTTTGTTGTATTATTTGTTTTAAAGATAGAACTTTAAAGTAAGAGCTTTAAATACTTTTCCAAGTTTATATTAGTTTGCGTTAGAAATGTTTAATTACAATTTAATGCAAAATGTGTAATTTCTTTATAATAATTTCATTTTATGTTTTATCTGATTATAAAATAAAAGTGATTATATTCATTTATTGACAGGTGTTTCAAAACAGGTTTGACGGTTCAGTAGACTTTCGTCGCAGTTTCTCGGAGTATGAAAACGGCTTTGGGGCGTTAAACGGTGAATTTTGGTTAGGTATGTTGCATTAATTACCTTATTATTACCAATTGTCAGAATTTTGTTTTATTTAATGTTTAAACCATATGATTGTATGCATTTGTCTCTGAAATGTTCAATAAGTATTCCTTCGTGGTTTAAAATATTTTTATTGAATGATTGAAGAAGGAAATGCATCCAATAAAAAGATATCTAACACTTGTATTCTACAAAGCAGTATGACACATATGCAATCGTTTATAGCATCCGACTACCGTAAAGGTTTAACTTCTATGCGTTGTTCCTAAAGCTCCGCTCCTAACTGCCTGCGATACTATAACTCTTCTTTAGTCTATGGAGGTCAAATGTTTTCTTAAAACTCAAAACTATCCGCCGTGACTGTTTAGCTTCTATAGCTTCATTTAAGCATATATAGGATACATTATCCGTCAAATCAGTTATCTGTCTACGTCAGCAGCAGCATACAAAAAGGTATTCACAGTCATCTGTCTACCTGTTGATACAATAACACTCCTATGCTATCTACAGAAGTATGCCCTGATTGATGTTATTAATAGATATTTTGACTGGTCTAAAATGGTACACAACTACTTGTCTGACAAATGGTTGGTTCCCTTATAACGATTGTCGATGCAATAAACCACAAATTATGCTGTCAATATGTGGATTGGCTCGGGTTCGATTCCCGACACAGGCATATTTTGTTATTGATTTAGCATTGTAAGACTGTGTTTTTAAAAAACAAAACCAAACTTATCTTCAGTCTGTTGTTCATTGTATGAACAAACTTTCAATTTTAAAAAAAACGAACATTTAAGGGAAAATCTGGAGGTCAGTGCCTTATATGTATCATAAAAATAGCATGCAAATATATATGTTCATTTTTTACTAAAACAAACTTTTAATGACCAGGTCTCAAGATTGTGCAGGAAATGACATATCAAGGTACAACTGAGTTCAGGCTGGATGTCACCACGATTGACAATGAGACTTTTATCGAAACCTGTGAGAACTTTTATCTCGACAAAGGCCCATACTATACCCTTCACCTTACATATGGTACATATGGTAATAATGCTTATTTTTGTTACTTCTTTCATGGGAGATTAAACTGAACTTAATCTTGGTGAATACATATGATATAATAAGCGTTCACAATATCATTTCTTTTTAACTTAATGTATCATCAGACAATCTGTCAAGTGCCACAACATTTGGGATCATTATAATTAGTCAGCTTGATAGAATAATGTATCTATATATAATGATGTCACGAATGCATCAGATTGATGAACACATTGTGCAGTCACTTAATAATGTTACATACTATGTATTATCTATTGATAATACTCATACTGATACATACACCTACTCGTTTCAGAATGGTTTTTAACTTCTTTTAATTTCCTCGTTTCAATACAATCTTAACTAAGTACACTAGTAGTTGATCCGTTTGGGTTTATTGCATGTTCTTAATTGTTCTTTATTTCTGTTGCAAATGTAGGTCCATCACAAACTTTAAGTTTTGTGTATAACAATGGTCAGCATTTTTCAACTGATGACTTCGACCAAGACAGCCACCCTAATTCGAACTGTGCATCCGGTGGCCATGGTGGTTGGTGGTTCAATTTTTGTACCAACATTAATCTAAATGAACAATATAAAAATCTGATTTACCCCTACGGAACATTAAAAACAACTAAAATGATGTTTCGATGATGAAGTTGCAACCTGTGCATTAGCGAAATTTCATACAGAAGGGAGTTTTTACTTCAATCATTTGAAGCGATTTCAACACATGTATAGATATTTATGAACTATTCATGACTTTGCTGAAAAAGCAAGTTTTAGTATGATTTAGTTAAGAGTATGTATTTTTTATTTATTTGTCACTGTTTTATTTCTAGGTTTCTCAAAAAAAAAAACGGCCAGCTCTTACACTAGAGAACAAACGCTACCCTTACATTCAAATGTTTCAATGCATTTTACATCTGTTATGTAACAGTTGCACAAAATTGAATATTGCTTACATAAGACCACTATTAACACATGTTCAGACACGAGCGGTAAAGTACTTTTGAATGTATATTTTACCTATATTGAAGGACATCGGACAGATATAATATGAATTTGGTCGAAAATTTAACAACATAAAAATTGACCGGTATTTCTGTATTTTTTTTCATAAGATATGCCCATTATAATAAGGTTATAGCTTTTTGCAAATTACACGATATTATATGAGATTATCTTCTGGTTAAATTATATGGAGTAGTGGAAATATATTGTTACAATGTAAAAAAAAATATAGCTGTGGAAAACAGATTTTTTCTTTAAATTGACATTCGCTTGGCCAAACCTAGTACATTTGAACAAACTTACTGCGTGCATTTTATCCTGTGATATACGTTTGTGAGAAAAATGGGGATGTAGGTAATAGTGCATGTGTCTAAATGTAAAAATAAAATCCCAAAAATACAAAAAAACAACAAAAAAAAGACTGTTAGTGTTAAATTGGATGGAATAAAGCTGTATGACAGATTTTTCTTTTAGTTGATGCGTAAAATGTCTTTATTTTATGAAGTTCATATGCGGAGTTGAGCAAATCACTTGATTTTGGTGAGCATTTTGAGACAGGCTACCGAGAATAAACATCAAAAGAGTCTCATTCAAGTTTAAAATGATTAGATTAAGGCTTTGCTTAACAGCAGTACACATGTTCTTTCACATTCACAGAGGTTATTTTTAAATCTGTTTAGAAAATACTAAAGTTAAATAATCTTTATTTCAGACTTTTGAAATTAATGAGCACGATACAGACGAACTCCGTTTTTTGTAATATTTAGACAAAATGATAACTGACATATATAATTATAACCGGTGTAAGATGTTTTTCACTTGTTCTCCCGATTTGCTTCTGTGAAGATTATACCTTATTAAATGTATTCTGATGGCTTTGACTGACATGATAAAATTCTAAAACAGGCCGATTTCATGCTGCATTGTCAGAAGTTTTTTAGACTGCACTTAATCCATCATGTGCATATTACGATGTTTTTATACAACAATAAGCAGAAATCATAGACTTGGTACATTAGTGTCTGTGGTGTTGTGGTTTACGTTGTGGTGCGATTGTTTTTAGGGTACATGGCGTTCCATTGTTTGTTCGTCCTTGTTCGTTTTTTCCCTTCGGATTCCTACCCCTCCCCACCCCGACCCCATTTCGCCCATTGCCTTTTCCTTCCCCTCCATCAATATTTAGCTTGATTTAATGTACTTGTAGGATGTTTAAAGCAACCCGTCTGAAATATTTTTCCATTACTGCTTCTTTTTGTTGTGGGCCTACTAGGTTTTGGTGGTCTGTGCTTCCGGGAAATCTACCCTTACCTATTATCTTTTGATCACGTGATCACATTGTGTTTATTTTCAACTGTAACAGAAATAATAATATTATTGATTTCATTCAATTATTACAAAATTACTGTCGGATCTAGATCCTTTACTTTGTAATTAAACGTGTCTAGTGTTCAAAATTATTACAAAACTGCTTTCAAAGTTTATTAATTATGAATGTCAATAAGATTAAAAAGATTCCCAAAGATGATTGAAATGTTGTGCAAAGGTAACACAATTCCATGTATTGTAATTCTCTTGTTTGCATCGAAATCAATATAAAAATCGCATCGTGTCCAGCAAATAAGTCAGCCTTATGACATATGTTCGTAAGCACAAACCTTTCATTAATTCAGGTCTTTTTAGAAAAACATTTTGTACTTGTAATTCCGGTAAATACTGGAAGTAATTTTAGTGGCAGATTTTAAAATGACTAGAAATATACTAATGTACATCGCTATATGAGAGAATTTTTCCAGATCACTCTTTTTTTTCATGAATAAATGAGCCGTGCCATGAGAAAACCAACATAGTGGGTGTGCGACCAGCATGGATCCAGACCAGCCTGCGCATCCGCGCAGTCTGGTCAGGATCCATGCTGTTCGCTAACAGTTTCTTCAATTCCAATAGGCTTTAAAAGCGAACAGCATGGAGCCTGACCAGACTGCGCGGATGCGCAGGCTGGTCTGGATCCATGCTGGTCGCAAACCCACTATGTTGATTTTCTCATGGCACGGCTCAAATGATGTACATAATTTGAAAACATTGTAAGCTTATTAATAATAAGAGAACCGCTGGCGATCGGTAAAATCATGTTTGCTCTTATTGATAAGCTCTTTAAAAGGTCTGTATCTTCTTCAGTATTTTTTCAAAAAAATATGTAAATTGAATATGTAAACCAATACATGTTTGTCTTTAAATCTCTTAACAAATATAAAAACGAGTGCAAACGACTGTAAATGGTATAGGTCACTTAGCTTTATATATTAAACACATATAAATTAAAAAAAGAAAGAAGAATTATTCTATATGTAATATATTTTTATGGAATTTAAGTTTGGACGTTTTAATAATTAAGTACGGACATCCATCAATACCTGAAGACTGTCTACGCAATAAGAAGGACAAGACACCTGTCATTCTTTTATATGACGAAAACCATTAACATTGCTTCTAGTCAGAGAATATCCTCAAACCATTAATTATGTAAACTAATTGAAAACTCTTGAAGCATCGTTAGTGTTTGACTTTTCTCCTTTACATTATGAGCGTTTAATACACAATGTGATGTGAAGTAGACGGGGAAAGCTGTGAGCCTTTAGAAAGTACATTATCTGCATAATCATATTTGTTGTTTAGTATTGTTTATTCCGTTGTCTTACTTATGCATTTGTGTGCATATATGCGTGTGTGCCTGTAAAGTTATATATACTAGTAGTCGTCTCTGTAAACTCATATATACGACTACTCTAGGCTTGTAATATTAAATTTTAGAGCACGCTCCATCAATCGTCTCAACTTTTAGGCGTACATTTTGTTAAACACCAATACACAGGACCCATCCGAAATTTATTTTAGTTGTTGGAGCAGTGGAGATACAAACCAAAAGATAATTGTTTCGTAGTTCGAAACGTTACTACGAGACCACTGTTTTATCT
Organism: Mercenaria mercenaria; assembly: GCF_021730395.1. Classification (NCBI taxonomy): domain Eukaryota; kingdom Metazoa; phylum Mollusca; class Bivalvia; order Venerida; family Veneridae; genus Mercenaria; species Mercenaria mercenaria. Next base: position 91,288,947 of record NC_069365.1, read on the forward strand.
TGGTAACTAGTTGTACAAGTAAAGCTCAAGTGGCGGGAAAATTTTGTTTTGTTGAGAATAAGTGTGTATAAATAAATTCAATATCATCTTAAAGTCAGCCTGTTTTACCTTAATGAAGTACATGTAAAACGTTTACACAGAAATCGATATGAGCTATGTTTTAGGAGCTGGTGTCCGAAACTGTCAGGCAAAATATTATATGGTATATAAATTTGCATTTAAATCTATTTGGAGTCTTCTGTGTGTATATTATAAAATTCTTTACAGAAACACATAATAACATTACTATAAAAATGAATGCAATACATCAAATGTTCCTGTAGCCATAGTAACGGAACCATAGTAAAACAGACGGAACCAACGGGCTTCTGTTATATTTATATTGTCTTACACTGTATCTTTAATATGAAAATGTGGACAAATGTAACTGTATGAAAACAAGTTAATCATTTGACATAAAATAGGGTATTACTATTGTAACGCAATCTGAGATGCTGTATTCGGCTTGAGTGGATTTTGCCATATAAGAACACACGAGGCGCGCAAGAGCCGAGTGTGATCCGACCTTGCTAAATCCGCGAGAGCCGAATACAAAGACAAACACACTGAAGTCTCTTTACTAAAAAAACAATACGGTCATATGCTAAGGAATGGAGGCAAATGCTCATTCTTTAGATTAAATGAGTACGCTATAAGAACAGCGGCATACAATGTATAAACTTTTCACTCCTGGATAAACGATATGACGTTTGTACAAATTTGTAGTAGGGTATATAATGTTTACAAAAAAAACAATAAAAAATATAATAAAAAAAAACAAAGAAATTGACAATGCATTGAAAAATAAGTGGCGTACCGGAAATTATGTTGCGTTAGCACAATTATATAGAATTTATATGGCCTTCTTTGAACCATCATATAATATAATACAATATATTTTCAGATGATGTTTTCACTGAAGTTATTTGTTGGCTTTGTGTTTTGTTGCGCTTTCTGTATTGTATAATAAACAAACAAAAAACAATATTGTATGTTATTTTTATTGAGGGTGATGATAATAATATAAATGTATATTTATAATTCAAGACAGGCAGTTACTTAAGATAACTATGTGAAATCTCACTACACATGTTGGTCTTGCGACTGTGAGACCCAATAGGTAAGCTTACATTGAAGAGTACATGTACAATTAGAGGTCCAGATTTCGATTCTTGAACAAGGCAATTGTTCTCAGTGAATATTGGGAAAATAATGGCACTCCTCCAAAGCCTTGGTTTCATTTAAACTAATTCGTCGATAAAAACATCAAAAGTTTTGTGTCGGATGATCCTTTGTAAGAGTTTAGTATATGTAATCGATCCCTTAATATAATGAAACATAATCGCATTTCAACTATACATCAAAACCATCTTGATGAAAAAGATCTGTCAGGTCTTGTATGAATAAATAATTAGCGTTCTAGCTATATATCATACTTTTGTTCTTAAAACATTTCCTTAACATGATGCAAAAGTTTTACTGTAGTACTTAAAAGTAAATGAAAGAACTGCTCTATAGCAGTGATATGGCCAACATTCATGAAGGAAAATTAACAAGAGGATTTTCCAGCATTTGCTCTAAGAATCATTATCAATGCCGAGAAATTCTGATCTAAGTATTAAGATTATTATATGCGATTTAAATGATAAAGAAGATGGCCTTATGAACGATAAAGTAGTTAACTGACGTCATCTGTTATATTTTTATGCCCCCGAAGGCGGGCATATTAAAATTGCACTGTCCGTCTGTGCAAGCGTCCGTCCGTGCGTCCGTGTAAATCCTTGTCCGGGCTGTAACTCTGTCATCCATTAAGGGATTTTAAAAATAACTTTTCATAAATGTTCACCATAATCAGACGACGTGTCATGTGCAAGACCCAGACCCCTGGTCAATGTCACGATTAGAGGTCAAAGGTTAACGGAGTCTGTTTCGTGTCAGGTCAATAACTCTGCCATCCATCAAGGGATTTTGAAATATCTTGGCATAAATGTTACCATAACGAGACAATGTGTCATGCGCAAGACCCAGCTCCCTTTTACAAGGTCACACTTAGAAGTCAAATCTAAACAGGTTTCTGGTTCATAATTCTGCCATTCATCAAGGGTTTTTGAAATTACATGGCATAAATGTTCACCATAATGAGACGACGAATTATGCTCAAGACTCATACCCCTAGCTCTAAGGTCAAGGTCACACTAAGAGGTTAAAGGATAACATAGTGTGTTTCTTGCCAGATTCATAACTCTGCCATTGATGAAGAGGTTTTAAATTTTCTTTGCATAAAGGTTCCCTATAATCAGATGGCATGTCATGCACAAGATCCAGACCACTAGCTACAAGGTCAAGGTCACACTTAGATGTCAAATGTTAACATGGTATTTTTCTCTTCTGGTCCATAATTCTGCTATTTATCAAGCGATCTGAAAATAATTTGAAACAAATGGTAATCATATTTAGAAGGTGTTACGCGCTTATGACCAAGGTATCTCAGGTCAAGGTCACAAAATTGTTTAAATCTGAACTATTCTGGCTTATTTTGCACAGACAGCTGTGGCATTCTTGGACACGCTTTGGTGGCATTTGCCAATAATAGTGACAGCTCAGTATCATACAAGTTACGTATGAGTTTAAGCGGAGAATATAATAAAGCCAATACTCTCGACACCCAATGCGAAATTGTTGTAATTAATATATCTCAACGATTACGACATTTAAGAAATCACACAACATATAAAAGCTTATTCTTTAATATTATAATATGTACGACACAATTTATAACCGAACATGGATAGGTACAGGAAATAAACCAGTATTGTTGTTTGGGAATTAAAGCTCGCAACGCATGTTCTAATATTATTTTTTAAAACTAATAATTTGCTCATCTTAACTTGCAAATTAATAATCAGGGAAGATATGACTGCAACAAATGACAATCTAATTTCATCTTATTTCTAATGAGCATTTCCACAAAATCTCCTGGCTTTAAGCTCACCTGAGCAACACACTTTACCTTTATTCAAACCATCTTCTAAAACATTTGGTGGGTTTGATGAATTTAGTCGTGTTTGTTTTAGGTATCTATACCAAATTGTCCAACGAATTTATTTCCTACAGAACTATGCGCATGGCAAAGGATTAAATAACTCAGAAACGGATTTCAAATGTTTTGCAGAAATCATTCCTCGGAACCCTGTATCGAGTATGTTCAAATATTCAATTTGTCAAAGAAACCTTGCAGAAAGAGAGCATGTCGCATTCATATATGTTGTTGGAAACAATAATAAACTTTCTTGTATATTTTAACACAATAGAGGTCACAATTTGGGTCAAGCTTATGAAACTTAGTAAATATTTGCCGCAACAAAGTCTTGGAGAGTTTCAATGGTTTAGGAGGTTAAGAAACTGTCACTGAGGTGATAATAATAGAAATTAAGCTGGTTAAACCCTCTAGAAAGTGCCGCATATTTTTTACGGGTCTTTGTGAACTCTGTCGAATGTTGCTATGGCCAAATCTAGTGTGAAAATTCAAATAGGTTCTTGAGGTCAAATAGGACAACAGTTAAATAATAGAAAAACTTGTTCAGAGGTCGCGTTTCATGTTCTCATAACCTTTACGATAGTGCCATAAATCTAATTAAATTCCTAATTTGGATTTGCATTAGAAAACTAGCAGATGCTTTTGAGTAAAGCCATGTCTCCCACAGTTTGCCCTGTAAAAATGTCTAGATTTCTCTAGATGGTTTAGACGAGGTGATCCAATTAGATGGTCTGGTGGTGGTCCATCGGTAATTCAGGGCCATAAATCCAAAATGCCTGGAGCAGATTTGGCTAGTTATCAAATTGGCTGAGGTCTATGGTCAAACACATTTTGTTCAAGTTTTGTGAAGATCGGATGAGAAATGTTCGATTTAGAGTGTGGACAAGAGTAAAAAGGCCGATTTTTCGATAATTCAAGGGCCGTAACTCCAAAATGCCTGGACCGATTTGGTTAGTTATCGAACTTGGCCGAGGTCTTATAGTTAAACACATTTTGTTCAAGTTTGGTGAAGATCGGATGAGAAATGTTTGAATTAGAGTGCGGACTATTAGTCAGATTATTGTCCTAATGAAATCTAGATGAAGTTTGAAACGTGATTGTCTTAGGCGAAAAATTAGGTCACTAGGTTGAATCATAAAATAATGTTGTTTTTATTCTTGAAACCAAATTTTCTGATTGATCTCTTAAAACTTTATTTGAATGTTTGTCTCAAGTATAGAAGACATCTGAAATTAGGCAATCTAAGGTCAAAAACTAAGTCACAAGGTCAAATTATATGGGTCACCACTTCGAAACGCTCAGTGACAGAAACAACACTGTGAGTTTGAACCTGATTATGATGCACACATTACCTTAATCGTAAACCCATCGTCAACGTATTCCAGTCACATTATAAACAAAATGTATCCTCTCCAGCTGAATCTGAAGCAAAAGCAATGTGACAAAATGCATAGTATATAAAAATAGAATATAATACAAAAATTCGTTGTTAAGTTAAGTACGATGGGTGTTCAATAAATTTGGCACTAATATTCCAGCACAGCATATGTATATAATGCTAATACAAAGACAATCAACACTTAAAATGCAAGCAAAATGTCTGAATTTTTGTATTTATTAATAATAGATATTACGCCAGTATTTGTGTTTGCTTTGAATACTAATTTTAATGTTTATTTCGACTTAACATACTATTAGCGGTAGCAGCAGTAGCAGTAGCAGCAGGAGAAGGGGCAGTAGTAGCAGATTTAGCAGTAGCATAAGCATTAACAAAACTATGAAATCGGCAGTAGCAGTAACAGCAGTAGCAGTAGAAGTAGTAGCAGTATACCTAACAGCAGTAGCACCAGTAGCAGCTACAGCTATGACAACAGTAGCAGTAATTGCAGTACCAGCAATACCAGCAGGAGCAGCACAGGTAGAAGCAGAGGTATCAGTAGCAAAAACATGAAATCGACAGAGCAGGAGCAACAGGGGCAGTAGCAAGAAAGGGAAATTGACAGTAGCAATATCAAGAACATGCAAAAGGTTTTAGCAGTAGCAGTAGTAAAAGTTGCAAAAATTTGAAATCGGCAGTAGAAGTAGCAGCAGTAATGGTCACAAAAACGTGAAATCGACCGTTAAAAGCAGCAAACTACAGAAGCGGTTGGAGCAGTTGCAGTAGCAGCAGATACAGCAGCAGCAGTAGAAGCAGTAGTAGTAGCACCAATGTAAACATTAGAAATATGATTGTAAGCAGTGGAGCAGTAGCAGGAGAAGCAGCAGCTGTGGCAGTAGCAGTAGCAGAAACGGCAGTAGCAGTAGTAACAGTAGCAAAAACAACCATGAAATCAAAAATAACAAAAGAGCAGTAGCAGTTATTCCAGTAGCAGTAGCTGCAGTATTAGTAGCAAAATTAACAACAGTAGCAGCAGTAGAAGCAGTAGTAACAGTAGGAGAAGCAGCAGTAGCAGTAGTAGCAGAAGCAGTGGGCAGAAGCAAAACGGTGAAATCGGCAGTAGCAGCAGAAGCAGTAATAGTAGTATCTGTAGCAGTAACAGTAGTAGCAGTAATACCAGTAGCAACACTAGACACAGCATTAGCAGAAGCAGTAGCAGCTTTGGCAGTGATTAAAAAAATGAATCGCAAATCAGTAGCAGTGCAGAAACGTGAATGGCATGACTTTAGTCGTAGCAAATGTGAAGCAGTTGCGAAGCACAGCAGCAGTATCATCATCATCATCAGGAGCAGCAGCAGCAGCAGCAGCAGCAGCAGTAGTAGTATAGTAGTAGTAGCCGTAGCAGTACCAAAACCGTGAAATTGACTGACAGTAGCAGTAGCATGAGAAGTAGTAGCAGTAGCAGTAACAGTAACAGAAGTTACACTAGTGGCAACAGTAGCAACTGTACAGTAATAGCTGTAGAAGCAGTAGCAGCAGTAGCAGAAGCAAAAACGTGAAATTGCCAGTAGCAGTAGTAGTGGAAGCAGCAGTTGCCGTAGCAAATTGTAGTGTCCTCAAGAGCAGTAGCAGTGGCGGAAGTAGCAGCACTAGTAGTAAAAACAGTAACAGTAGCAAAAACCCAAAAACGGCACTAACGATAACAGCAGAAATAGTAGTAAAGTGCGTTTTTGTTTCTGCTGCTACTGCCACTGCCCTTTTCACGTTTAGTTTCTGTTACTTTTGTTACTGCTACTGCTGATACTGCTAATGCCCAAATCATGTTTTCGCTACTGTTTCTGCAACTGTCCATTTTGCGTCTTTGCTACTGCTAGTGTCAATTTCCTGTGAATGTTACTACTACTGATTCTACTGCATTTTCACATATTCTGCAATAATTACCGCCGATTTCAGGGTTTTGCTATTTTTAAAGATGCTACTGCTACTGCTGCTACTGCTGCTTCTGCTACTCTCCTACTGCTACTGTATGCACTACTGCTGCTGCTGCTGTTGCTACTACTACTACTACTCTTACTGCTGTTATTGCTTCTGCTGCTACTGCTAACGAAACTATTTCTAGAGCTGCTACTGCTACTGCTGCTATTGTTATTACATGTACTGGTTTTTTTTCCAACGGCTACTTCTGCAACTACCACAACTGCTACATCTACTGCTGCTGCTACTGCTTTTCCTGCTAAGGCTGCTACTGCTTCTTCTGGTACAGCTTCTACTACTACTGCTTATGCTACTCATACTACCCCTGATACTTCCGCTACTACAGATATTGCTGCTATTGCTTTTCCTGCTACTATATCTTCTAGTGCTAGAGCTTATGTTTCTGCTACTGCTACGGTGCTACTGCTACTGCTGTTACTGCTGTTGCTGCTGCTAAGACTATTGTTTCTACTGCTACTGGTGCTACTGCTGCTTCTGCTACTACTTTTACTGCTTCTGCTGTTACTGCTACTTGTGCTTCTGCTACTGCTGCTATTACTACTGCAGTTCTTGCTAGTACTACGGCTGCCACGACTGCTGCTGTTGCTTCCGCTACTACTGCTGCTGCTACCTCTATTACTACAACAGCTACTGCTGCTGCTGCTGCTGCTGCTACAGCGGCTACTGCTATTGCTACTTTTGCCATTCCTTCTTCTTTATTGCTTCTACTCGAATTGGTACTGCTGCATCTGATGATGTACTTTTGCTCATGCTGAATCTGTTATAGCTACTTCTACTGTTGCTACTGCTACTGTTACTACAGCCTTTATTACTACATCTTCTGCTTCTACTTCTACTGCTACTGCTACCACTTGTACTCCTTCTGCTACTACTACTGCTACAGCTGCTGCTTCTAATAGTACTGCAGTTACAGCTACTGCCGCTACTGCTACTCCTGCAAGTGCTGCTCCTCTGCTGCTTCTCTGCTAGTGCTGAATTCACGTTTTTGCTACTACTACTGTTACTGTCAACTTAACGTTCTTGCTACTGCTGCTACTGCTGCTACTGTAACTATTGCTTCTACTGTTGCTCCTGCTACTGCTCCTTTTGCTACTGCTGATATTGCCTGTGCTACTGCTATTGCAACTGCTGCTGCTGCTGATTCTCCTGCTACTGCTCCTTTTGCCACTGTTAGTATTGCGTGTGTTACTGCCACTGCTGCTATTGCTACTGTTACTGCTTATACTACTACTACTACTGATTTCACGATTTTGCTACATGTACTACTACTGTTACTGCTACTGTCAATATCATAGTTTTGCTACTGCTTCTCCTGCTACTGCTACTGTTTTTACTGCTACTGTTGCTGCTACTGGTACTATTGCTACTGCTGCTATTGCTACTGTTGCTATTACCCCTTATACTTATTTATGCCATGACAAATTTTACGATATGACCTAAGATGATAATTATTTCCAATTTCTAAAGTTCCTGTCTGATTCGTTCTGCATCAAGCTCAAGCACGTGACTTTAAGCTCTTGAAAAAATAATGTGCCTAACGCCCTGTATCTGTATGTCACACCCAGAGCTGTTTAATGTATGTAGAAGTCATATCCTATAAACCATGCTAGCTGGTAATGGTAAAAATATGATTTAATGACATTTCATATCATTTGATAGTAAAAAGACAGCGGAATTTCTAATGTAGACGCCTCCTACAATTTTTTTTCTATAAACAGATTTTTAATCTATATATATATCTACCTCAATATATACTCTATCATTTTCAGCAATCGTAAGTTTATGTCAACATACTTATTTTTATGTCATGGACAGGGTAAGTGCATGACCAATTTGAAATTAGTTCTAAAATATAACCGAGATCTGAAAGTAAACTTTGAATATATTATTTCAAGACAAAGTACTTTAATGTTCTTACATAATTTTCTCAACGTTTTAGTTCAGAAGTAGCTTACATTAGAAAGATACAATAAAAAACATGTGTAGTCATATAACCTACTGCAATATTTAAATATTTCTCGAATTTTGGATTATTTCTTGCCCGGGATCATATCTCTATCGTACTCCTGAATTGTTATATTTTTGAGTACTTGATTGAATCACATATGGAAAACTTAAACATAAATTTAACTGTAAAATATTGGGTCGTAGCGACGCTACGCAAAACTACATTTTCTTTAGTTTCTGTCAATAGACATCTTGTTGCCATTTCTTTAGATAAAACTGATATAATTTGCTTATCATTGATCTAAATGTATTTAAAACCAGTTTGTTTCCATTTACGCGAAATGTTCGATACCGTCTGAAAATTTTACCAACTTTATATTCGATGAAAAGCCTAATCTAGATATGGATCAGCCTCTAAACAATAGCGGTAACAACACCATAAAATGCCCTTAAAATTTTACATAGAACTATAGCTAACATATACTTGTTTATCTTTCGGATTATTCTGTTATCACTGTATTACAACTATAGCTAACATTTTGTCTTCCGCATTGTTCTGTTATAACTATAGTAAAACTATAATTAACGTTTACAGAGATTCTCTTTATCTTTTGGACTGTTTTGCTATATCAAAACTATATCTGTCATATTATCTTTCGGATTGGTCTGTTATCCTGTATGAAGAGCACAGACACAAAGAAAGACATAAATAGCAACGTTCCAGAAATGCAGTCCCATTGAGGATAATGTGTTTGTATGGATTGTAAGTATTGCCTTTCAAACAGAAAAGCAGATCACTGAGAACCACTTCCTTCGGACTTTCAACAGCAACATCATCCAAATAGTTAGATACCACCGATGTGGTTTCGAAAGCTCGCTAGGGTATGTAGTTATTCATGTGTGGAAGCCACTCAGCTAACTTACGTAAAGTCGGCGGTTCTATCAAGATGCAGCACATACCCGAAACAAAGCCGGAAGGAGTCTTTTACCACAATCAGAAGATAAGAAAGTCGCCAAAATGACATTAATTGTGTTGATGTGATTATAAACCCTGTATAAACAAATACAAAATAAATTTCATCAAATGAATTCTTGTAAAATCAATTACTTTTAATATTTATGTTAATATTTGTTTATATTCGTTTGTTTTATACAAGTAAATAAAGAATAAGATCAGGGTAAAAATCCTTTAGGTAAACATTTAAATTATGTTTAGTTTAATTCATTTTCCGTTTATATACAATACACACTTGATGCTTCCGCTTAGATGATCTACTGTGAAATCATTTAATTTCGTGATTTAGGTAAATGGTAACATACATTTTGTGGAGACACGAATATTGGTGATTGAACAGCATTTTCCATACAAATTGTTGTTAACTTTTGTTTTGACATATTATGATATTATATGATAAACATATTTCCTGTTTTTGTTTTGATCATAGTCTACAGATAGATACTGTTAACATTTAACAAGCAATCAAACTTGACTTGCTACCTTTTTACCTTTTCTAAAACTACAAATGGAACATATTTGTAGCTCAGTAGGGAGAGCGTTGGTCTACGGATTGCGGGGTTGCGAGTTCAATCCCCGGGCGGGGCTTATGTTATCCATGACGATTTGATAAAAGACATTGTGTCTAAAATCACTAGTCCTCCACCTCTGATAATTCATGTGGAGAAGTTGGCAGTTACTTGCGGAGAACATGTTTGTACAGGTACAGAATCCAGGAACACTGTTTAAGTTAACTGTCCGCCGTTACATGACTGAAATACTGTTGAAAAACGGCGTTATACCCAAAACAAACTAAAAAGGAACATGTTTGATTAACATTAAAATCTTGAAGGAAAAACATATTCTTACAACTGAGCAATATACTATGCATGCACAAACGTCGACCAGTAACATTTTAATATAGGATAAGGCATCCAGATCATTTCTTCTAATGCAAAACATAGCGTATCAAAATACATTCATGCGTGTGTTCACATAAACATTATGGTGCAAAATGTGTTTTGAATGCTGTTGATAGATATTATGCTATAAACTATAAAGGTAACGCATTTATTGCCTTTTATTGATGACATGTAAAACTGTTTTAAGTGAATTTTAAATAGGCAGAGAAAATGTATGAAAAAACAATGTATTTATTTATTTTGTTGGATTTAACGTCGCACTGACACAATTATAGGTCATATGGCGGACTTTCCAGCTTTTATTGTGGAGGAAGTGCCCCTCTGTGCATTATTTTATCACTAGCAGGCACCTGGGTAGAACCGCCGACTTTTCGTAAGCCACCTGGATGGCTTCCTCATATGAAGAATTCAACGCCCCAAGTCAGGCTCGAACGCACATCGATGCAGTGATATTGCGGCAACATTTAAAAAAGCCCCTACTGCAAAAATATCTTTGGCAAAAGTTAGTGTATTGCTTTCACTGATATTGATTAAAATATTCCCTTATTAATTATTGAATTAAAAAATATATACTGTGAACTTTGATTACATGTTTTGTTCTTGTGACTACCTAAACTAAAATATTGAGGTAATGCCTATCACCATATCAGTTTTAAATTAACAATTTGAGACAACACACATGTTAAGTGTTCAGCCATTTTAAAATAGGGCGCTACGCCTTTTCTATGACTTTGTCTAACGGTACTAGTAGATGATTAAGATTTTTTTTTCAAAAGAATGAGGCAAAAGTATGAGACAGCGGTTGAAATCCAAAACTGCTTCTCTTCATCTGCACATACATTAAGGGAAATAAAGTTTAAAATTAAAGAAAGAAAAGGCGCAACACTAAGCAACAATTGAGCAATTGAATGAAATTGTAATGTTCAACATTAAAAATAGTATTTCTTCCAATATATTTCGTAAAGGGAGTACCACCACCAAAAACTTTTGTTTTATATGTACAGAATTTAAGTTAAACCAGCAAAACAAAGCTATAAAGATAAACTTGGTTTGAAAATTTAACGCACATCTGAAAACAAAACTTCAATTTGGGTCAACAGGGGACATGATTTAATAATATTAGCTTACGCAGCATGAGCTGTTAAACTAAAGTTACACACATTTACTGACATTAGTTTGTTTATCAACTGCACTAAAACGCTTTCCGAAACCTAAAAATATAATTTTACCTCTGACTGCTAAAAATTAGCATTCTGTAGGCTACAAATATGCAGTTTTTGAAAAGAAATACATTAAAACCAGTGAAAATGTGATAAATTCACAGCAGTATTGCAAATCAATTTTATTTTCTATCAACTTCTAATCAAAGTAGCCAACTTCCACCCTCATCTGGTCAGATTTCAATTTTTGCTAAATTAAATGTTCCTAACTAACACTAAATAACTCTTCTTCTTTATTCTACATAAAATTGGCATATTTCCCATGGCTGCAGCACACATTAGGACCCATTTTAAATGTCTGAAATTTACATTTTCTTGAAGAATACTGCCAGTACTAAATAAAATAAAAAAAAATGGGGATCTTGTTTGATGCAAGAAAAACATTTTCAGTCAAACACACAAACTGCAAAATCAGCTAAAAATGAGACCCCAATTGTAGTGGTGGTGTATAATCTAAATATCCATGATAATTTCTGTTACGTTATTATGCTACCTACATATCAAGCATAGAACGGTAACTTGATTTCAGCAAAACAAAAAGTGCAAAGAAAATAGTGAAAATAGCTGTACAGAGCAAACATATCTAAGAACAATTTGAATCCGCCATTATGGGCCTTTTTCGCGCCATTTCCTTATTGAGTGTCTGTATGCCTAGATCAGACATAATTTTTACAATAATTGCAAATGCATCCATATGGCAAGCTGAGAACCAGTGTCGTGTTGTGATGCTGAACGGAATTCTATTCTTGTGACTTTCGAATCCTTCGTCGTCACAGTGACTTGTTAATAATTATGTTAAACAGTCAGTCGATTTGATTTTTCTGATGAAGACATCACGACTTTTGTATATTTTTAACAATAAATAGAGGATATTTGTTTGTTTTTCGTGAATATGGAATATATCTCACTGCGAAGTGAGAAAATGTTCACATTTTCTTACTTCAAGGTGAGATATATTTAATATTCACGAAAAACAAACACATTTTCTTTTTATTCTATGCTCAGTTACGTTGAGATGTGCATGTTGCAACAATTTTTAATCTCAGCGCGGGAACAAGACGCGCGTAAACAGACATGACGTCTAACGTGTTGTGACGTTAGAAAGATGCACACACCATAAAGTTTCATTTTATTTGATCTTTTGCTGCATAACGTTATTAAATTCTCATTAAGTAAAATAATTTGAATCGAGAAATATACTGTAAAGAACAAAGTGCAACTACAATTGTCATCCTGATAAGCAAATAATTTAAAATTCATACACAATGTATGAGGGGGCGAATCTATATCTCTCACAGTGTGAAAATATAGATTTCATATTTTCACAGTGTGAGTGATGAGATGTAAAAATATTTAACTGATAGAATACAGTATTTCATTAGTAAGCATAAAATAAAAAGAAACAGAATGTAACTGAAAACGTATAATATGTTTCTGAAAATCCTCTCCGATTTGAACGAGAGAGAATGTTTCATTTCTAGTTATTTTACTAACTGTCAATATTCTTAGGTTTCATTTTGTTTATGTTGTCGTTGATTTAAGACTAATGTTGCCGCCAAGCGTTTTATAATCTGATTGACCTCGTTTAAATCTTAACTATTTTGTTGCCGTTGCGGGTAGGATTTTCTTCAGTTTCATAAAAATGTAAAGCTAATTATGAATATTACATTTGTTCAAAACGTGAAACCAGGCGTAGCTTTAGACATAATTTTTAAAAAAAAAATCATTTGAATGGAAAACAATCAATTTGTTCAACAATAACAAAAAAGAGACTGCGATCTTTTAAATGGGATTCTTCTGCATCACGGGTGGATGGAAGCATAATATTGATTTTTCATTTAAGTTATGTTTTCCTATAACTCTGTAAAGGATCTTTGCTAGGAAAGTTTTACAACCATCAATCCGATAAAGTATCAAATAAAATTTGGAAAGTAGATCCCTCGGAAGCACCGAAAACAAGGCAAACAGTGAAAATTACAGACTCGGTTTGATTGAGTCTGTTCATGAGCAGCAATGGAAAATGCAACACTGCCCACGCCCCCTAGCACCGGCTTAAGCAGTATTTAATCTTCAAATCTAAATGAGTTGAAATCAATGATCCAGAAGGACCAGAAAATATAACAACACTGAGATGAAGTCGGGACGACTTTTTACGGCCGCCACACAACACTTAACACCCGCTGTTGTGAAGCAAATAAAATCTGGAAAGTAGATCCCTCGGAAGCATCGAAAACAAGGCAAACAGTGAAAATTGCAGACTCGGTTTGAGTGAGTCTGTTTATGAGCAGTAATGGAAAATGCAACACTGCCCACGCCCCCTAGCACCGGCTTAAGCAGTATTCAATCTTCAAATCTAAATGAGTTGAAATCAATGATCCCGAAGGACCAGAAAATATAACAACACTGAGATGAAGTCGGGGCGACTTTTTACGGCCGCCACACAGCACTTAACACACGCTGTTGTGAAGTAAATAAAATCAAAGCCAAATATGTTCACAAGTTTTTTTTATACTTCAATGTCAATTTCAGTGTATTAACGTCACGTCTAAAGATGTGTCAATAATATTTAGTGTACGTGTTTTGAAGGATTTATAGGTTTTCTTTTAAAAACCGAATAAGTAAAATCAAAGGAAATCAAGTATTTGAATGGTCAATTCTAACTCGTGAAAAATTAACATCAAATCAGCTTTACATATCAGTTCCAGTGTTACCTTTATGTCTCGTAATGTCATAGTAAGGACACAGCTAAAGGATATTATTTCGTTTCTCAACGCATTTCTCTTGTTCGTCCTGAATAAGATTTGAACTGTAGATTAAGTCAGTACAGATATATATCTCACGGATAAAGAGTATTGTGCGAGCGCCGGAATCACTATGAAAATTTGTCAGAGTTGTAGAAATTAACAATCACGCTGCGCTGTTAAATTTCATGACGTCATCTTTCGTTAATAATGACGTTACCAAGAATTCCGTCGACGTTCTTTGTAGGGAAATTGGTTTAAACTGTATTTATTTCCACAAATTGTATATACAAACATGAGTACTATATTGAAATTAACAAAGTTTGATAAAAAGACATACATCAATCAAAATAGTACAAACAAACAAACAAAGAAATTTTCAATCGAATGGATTGGAAAACAAGCTACTTAAAACTTATATGAATTCCGCTCCATAAGAAAAACAGAGGTTAGATGAAGAATAGTAACTAGGCTGTGTAAGTATGTTGCGCTGTTGAATTTCATGACGTCAGCTGTCGTTTATTATGATGTTACCAAGAATTCCGTCGACGTTCTTTGTAGGGAAATTGAAAAGTATACAGGTTAACTTAATACTTGACAGAATATTAAAGTGTCGTGAAATACATACTGTCATTATATGCAAAATTAAAATAAACATGCCGTCGGGCAAAGGTCATCAGTATGAATAACTGATGTATAATATACATTTCATCAGTTCTTTTACACAGATCCCCGAGAGAAAAACAATCTTACTTTCGCAATTTTAAAGTATGCCCTTCTCAACGTTCGTTTTGCTACATTATTTCAGTAAATTGCTTGATTTTCATTTGAAATGAATATTGGCTGACTTAAATTCTTTCTTCTATTTCAAATATTCAGACTTTCCACTTATTTTGAAAATGCTTTTACAAAACTACTTTAAATTCAAGACGTTACAGAATTATTTAGAAGTCTTGATGTTGAACGACAAAAGATTCTTTGATCATTCTCCTTGTCACATCGATTGTTTCTACGTGTAAGTTTACTGGAATGACAAACAAGAAATTTTGAAAAAAAACCTATTTGAATGTTTATGTAGCCCTTTGAATTATTCTAGATGATATTGGTAAGTCTGTCACTTTGCTAAGTTCTCATTTTAATCCAAATCGGGTAAACACCTTTAGTTATGACCTAGTTATTGTAATGTGTATTTACTTAACTTTGGTATTACCTATCTGTAGTATCGCCAATCTATGGTATTGCCTAACTATGATATTGCCTAACTGTAGTAGAATGTTTACTACAGCTCAGTAATTATCTCGTGTTTATGGTGCAAATGGAGTGAGTGAGATATTTTCTTAGTTTATCTTTTTCACGTGCATGAACCCTTTTAACATTTTACTAACCCGCCAAAACCTAACTTCCCGCCGAAAATACATTGTCCCAGCGCAGTTACGCCTTGGTCTCAGTAGTGAGAGGAAGGTCGCGAGACCCCTCTTAATATCTTGGTATATTGATACTATGATTATTTACTTCTACATTCGTACCACAGCCCCATTATTTTTTTAAATAATGGCACTACAGACGATCCTGGTTTGCTTGATTTTCTTAAGTAATTAACTTTTGCTGTAGGACTGTATTTCTCTGATATTTTTATATTCGCATGTGTAATTTGTATTAATGGAATATGTATAGAATGTCTTGTACTATGTGTAATGTATGTTTTTGTGTATTATACAGGCTTTTCATGCTTTGTGATGTACGTCGAAATAAATGTTTAAACCGTGCCAATCTTCGTGATTACCTAACCCTGGTCGACCCGGTTACAATGGCTCCCCGACAGGGAATCGAACTCCGGTCTCCCGCTTGACAGGCGCAGATACTTACCATTATACTGACAAACATACTTCGTGAAAAACAGTGAATATTGTTTTGTGAATTATTATATGGACATTTGTATACTTTGAGTGGATATAATAGAATACTACATTGAAACTTACAAACATACTTAGTAAAAACAGTGAATATTGTTTTGTGAATTATATATAGACACTTGTATACTTTGAGTGCATAAAATTTAATTTTGAAATTGATTTTGAATTTGAAATCTGTATTGAATGATGGCTTCCAAGGATAATGAAAGTAGTGGCAGTAGTATGGATGGTAGTAGTAAGAATGGTAGTCAGAAAGCTCCTCCGGAAATGTAGTCTTTTCTGAAATATATTGAGGAACGTTATGAATTAATTCCAAAAGAACAGCCTGCATCTACAATTGCGGCAACTAGACCTCTCAAATCTATGACTGATGAAATGGCCCATATTAGCACTAGTGCTATACCAAAGGTACCGATCCATATACCACCTCAGTTGTCTACAAAGCCCACTTCTACTTCCACTCTTGCTTTCCACTTTCCTAATGTTTCGACTTCTCTGGTACAATCATTTGTTCCAAAGATCCCTTGTTTTTCGGGTGATGAACCAGTACCCAAGGGTGAAGTACCATATCTGGTGTGGAGATATGAAGTACAGTGCTTATCTGCAAACACTGAAAACACGGATAATCATGTTCTTTAGGCCATTAGAGCTTCTCTTCGTGAATCTGCCAGGCTTTTAACAGTTCCACTTGGTATGGAGGCTACTGTGGCCGATATTTTAACCAAGTTAGATGCCATGTATTCCAATGCACCATCAAGGGAACAGTTGATGACATATTTTTTCAATAGCTGTCAACAACCTACGGAGTCAGTACGGCTTATGCCTGTAGACTGGAGACACTTCTCCAGACCATCATGAATAAAGGCCATTTACCTTTTATAGCAAAGAATAAATTACTTCGCCACAAGTTTTGTTCAGGATTTTATTCAGAAGCCATTAAGGCTCAAAAATATGATTATATTTCCGACTACAATACTTTGCTCAGAGAAATCCGACAAGTTAGTTGAGAAGAAAATTTCTACATCAGCCAACATCTCAAGTCAGCACTCTTCTGATTCTTCAAAGAGTAAAGCACAACATCATGTTATGTTGTTGCAGCAGAAAATCATCTTCTGCAATAAATTTCCAATTTAACATAGAAAATGGAAAACATGGAAACTAGGATGGCTACCTGGGAAACAAAAGTTGATCAAAAGATAGACAGTAAATTTGATTTGATTATGAAGAAACTAGATCAACAACAGAAATATTCTTCTTCTCAACAACAACAACAACACTAAGGATTCAACAATAATTATCGAGGCAAAGGAAGAGGCCGGAATGTCGACAATTATTCCAACAGTCAGTCTGCTAATCAGCAACAAGATCGATAGAAACAGAACTTTGGAAACTTTGGTAATCGTGGACGTGGACGTGGGAATTACCATAGCAACAACAACAACCACAGCAACAACAGCAGGGATAATAGTCAGTCAAAAGATTAACCGCTTCAGTTGAGGGCAAAACTGAAGCTGGTTAGCTTTAAAGTGGAGTGTTACAAATAAATTCCATGACTATTTGTATTGAAATAGTTTTGAAGTCAGGACTGATAATAATCCACATACTTATGTGACAACTACAGATAAGTTAGATGTTACACAACACAGATGGCTT
The DNA here is from genome assembly GCF_021730395.1 of Mercenaria mercenaria. NCBI lineage: Eukaryota > Metazoa > Mollusca > Bivalvia > Venerida > Veneridae > Mercenaria > Mercenaria mercenaria. The sequence continues at coordinate 91,306,787 of NC_069365.1, forward strand.
CAACAACTATCCTCCCGAAATTTAAAATGAATATAATTCAAATAGTACTTAGAAACACTATTACATATCACATACTTATTAATTAGCACATAACCTTAGCTTACACATAGTTGTACCTCCCTAAGTAAAAACCGAGTTTTTCATCTTGATTTGTTTACCAAATAAACGCTAAAAATATAAATATTTACAGTTCAAAAATGTATTTCAGCTAGACTCACCAAATCTCACATAATAATATCAAGGACACGACCTTTGCTCAAATTTCCCCCCCCCCCCCCCCCCCCCCCCCCTACACACACACACACACCACGACCTAGTAGAAACAGAGATTTTTCCTTTATTTTCAAAAAAGGTTTTTGACTGTATCTAAGTAACCTATTTATGGATCTTCATGAAACTTTAAAGAAATGTAGATCGCTATAGGATTGACATGCAAGCATATATTTCATAAGGATCTCTTTAATAACTGTAGGGTTATTGCACTTTATTTTCAAATTTATAATTCCCACGAAACAAAGTAACTCATTTATGGCTTTTCATGGAATTTAATGAAAATACAGAGCAGATTTTTATGCCCTCTTCGAAGAAGGAGGGGTATATTGTTTTGCAAATGTCGGTCGGTCGGAATTCTGTTTACATATTTTAAATAAGATCAAATGGCAAAGTTTTTAAAAGTTTTCAGCAACGTATTTATTTATCCAACTTTCCACTGCTTTTATTCCTAGAGTGTGAGAAATATTTGAGTACAGTGATTCAACATCAAATGTTGTTAAAATAAATTGCTGATTAGCTTTTTGTGGTAGTGTTAATAAAATCCGTACTGTCTCTGTTATTGCTTTGTTACAAACAATTAAATATATACATTCAAATCGGTTGTTTTTTTTTTTTTTCAAAATTTCTTGTTTGTCATTCCAGTAAACTTACACGTAGAAACAATCGATGTGACAAGGAGAATGATCAAAGAATCTTTTGTCGTTCAACATCAAAATTTCTAAATAATTCTGTAACGTCTTGAATTTAAAGTAGTTTTGTAAAAGCAATTTAGTGGAATGTCTAAATATTTGAAATAGAGGAAAGAATTTAGTCAGCCAATATTCATTTCAAATAAAAAACAAGCAATTTACTGAAATAATGTAGCAAAACGAACGTTGAGAAGGGCATACTTTAAAATTGCGAAAGTAAGATTGTTTTTCTCTCAGAGATCTGTGTAAAAAAACCTGATGAAAGGTATATTATATATCAGTAATTCATACTGATGACCTTTGCCCGACGGCATGTTTATTTCATTGTTGCATATATTGACAGTATGTATTTCACGACACTTTAATATTCTGTCAAGTATTAAGTTAAGCTGTATACTTTTTAATTTCCCTACAAAGAACGTCGACGGAATTCTTGGTAACATCATAATAAACGACAGCTGACGTCATGAAATTCAACAGCGCAGCGTGATTGTTAATTTCTACAACTCTGACAGATTTTCGTAGTGATTCAGGCGCTCACACAATACGATTTATCCGTGAGATATATATCTGTACTGACTTAATCTACAGTTCAAATCTCATTCAGGACGAAGAAGAGAAATGCGTTGAGAAACGAAATAACATCCTTTAGCTTTGTCCTTACTATGACATTACGAGACATATAGGAACACTGGAACTGATATGTAAAGCTGATTTGATGTTACTTTTTCACGAGTTAGAATTGACCATTCAAATATTGGATTTCCTTTGATTTTACTTCTTCTGTTTTGAAAAGGAAACCTGTAAATCCTTCAAAACATGTACACTAAATATCGTTGACACATCTTTAGACGTGACGTTAATACACTGAAATTGACACCAAGTATAAAAGAAAACTTGTCAATATATTTGTCGTTGATACTTTATCGCATTGATGGTTGTAAAACTTTCCTAACAAAGATCCTTTAAAGAGCTATAGGAAAACATATCGTAAATGAAAAGTCAATATTTTGTTTCTATCCACCCGTGATATAGAAGAATCCCACTTAAAAGATCGCAGTCTCTTTTTTGTTATTGTTGAACAAATTGATTGTTTTCCATTCAAGTGTTTTTTTCTTAATTATGTCTCAAGCTACGCCTGGTTTCACGTTTTGAACATATGTAATATTCATGATTAGCTTTAATTTTTTATGAAACTGAAGAACATTTTACCCGCAACAAAATAGTTAAGATTTAAACGAGGTCAATTAGATTATAAACACTCGGCGGTAACAATAGTCTTTGATCAACGACAACATTAACAGAATTAAACCTAAGCATATTGACAGTTAGTTAAATAACTAGAAATGAAACATTCTCTCTCGTTGAATTCGAAGAGGATTTTCAGAAACATATACGTTTTCAGTTACATTCTTTTCTTTTTATTTTATGCTTACAAATGAAATACTGTATTCTATCAGTTAAATATTTTTACATCTCACCACTCACACTGTGAAAATATGAAATCTATTAGATGGACGAACGTCCGGACGGACAACACGAAAACAATATTCTTCTGCTTTAGGTAGGGTATAATAACCTAACAAAATATGAATAAATGTAGTTTAATCAGATTTTTAACACGGGCTATTAAGAGCTAAAGCGGTATTTATAGCTGACCAATCTTGCAAAAATAAAAACAAAATATGTGCGTTCGACTAAAAGGAAGAAGATATTCATTAAAATTAATGGTGTTTTCTTAGTTGTATTCCTCTTTAATCCATAACTGGAATAGAGAAACCTTCTTCAATATTTATCGCCTGATAATATCAACTTACCTGTTAAGTGAGCGCTATTTGGAAAAAATATCGTAACGATTGAGGGGAAGTAATCACAACACTGGCAGTGTCTTGAACAGCCATGACAATACTCGTTGTCTACTCTTCGTGCTATACAGCTATGCCGAATTAGTCAAACCTGTAACAATCGTAAAACATCATGATGCTGAATATTTATGTCGTAAGTGGGATTATATCAAATATCTCCTCTAGTCCAAACATTTACTAGGCGAAAAAAAATTCTCTCAAAAATCCATAAAAAATGAGTCTGAAAGTGTTTGTTTGTTTGTTTTGGGTTTTACGATATTTTTCAACAGTATTTCAGTCATGTAACGGCGGTCAGTAAACCTAACCGGTGTTCCTGGATTCTGTACCAGTACAAACCTGTTCTCCGCAAGTAACTGCCAACTTTCTCACATGAATCAGATGTGGAGGACTAATGATCTCAGACACAATGCCGTTTATCATATAGTCACAGAGAACATAAGCCCCGCCCGAGGATCGAACTCATGACCCCGGGATCCGCAGACCAACACTACCTACTGAGATAAGCGTGCGGGCGAAAGAGTCTGAAAGTGACTAATTGTACAAACTTAAATATAATGACATAGGACTTTTGCAGATATTATTATAAACTAAAGATATTCACAAAAAAAAGAAGCTAGTAAAGTGTTCCAATACTTTTGAAATAATACATAATATTTACATTTTTACCAATATGTTACTTTTATTTTCACCAACTTTATTACATTTCAGTGTCTTATAGACATTTTATGCCAAACTAGGTGGAAATGAATATTTTGAAGAAAAAAAAAATTAACCAACACTGTGGGCGAGTAGCGTTTATTCTTGTTAAGGATGTAGGATTGTATTTTTTCTAACGTTAAGGTTTTATTTTTTTATACTCTGTGAGCTTGAAGAACATTAGTTTCTAAGACAAATAAGAGAAAAAAAGCACAGGTCACCGAACTCGTTTTTATTTTATAGGGCTTTTTCTTCACCAACTGTTTAAGCATTTCTGAATTTTTTTGTAAAATTGAAAAAATGGTGATACTTAATAAAACATATGATATCCCACTAAATGTTATAGGGATTTGAGGTCTTACCAGTTATTATGAATACAAGGTGATATCAGTATTATATAAGCATAAATGTCACTAACAAATCTCTTTCATTTTTACATACTGACATAATTACCCAACCCACTCTATTTTCAATGTAATAAATGTATTTAAATCTACAAAAAATCTGACGTAAAGATTTTAAAAATATTTTGTAGCTTTAGTGACACAAAAAAAGCTTCTAAATGGAAAGAACAAAAGTTGGGGTCACCGTGCATCTAAGAGATTTATTTAGAAAAATGTTTAAAAACTGGTGAACTTTTATATTTTAGTTCTTTTTGTTTTAATTTATATTTCCTAGAAACCATACAGTGCTATGTTGAAAACAATTATGTCAGTTGTAGCTTATTGTTATATATATATATCAGTCAGAAAAATATCAGAACCAAACCTGATCTACTTTCATAGATATTTGAACTTACCGACACCTGTCCCATTAAACATATTACATCAATTTTAGGCAAATGCTAGCCAAAATAAAGGGTGATTTGTTTTTAATTTTTCGCAACAATGTTTGGTAAAATGGTACATTATTAGCCATATTTAAATTATAAAGCATTAATTTTGGCAAAAAAAAATGTAAGAAAGAAATATTCGAAGAAACATTTTTTTCAAAATGGCGGATATCCTGTAAAAAAACGCTCGTACATCCTTAAAATCTTGCTACGACGCCGGCTTTTAAATAAATATGTTCTACTCATTTCGCAGTGTGCACTAGAAACCCCACTAACAATATACAAAATGTATAAGAACCAAAATAAAACTGAACCAAAAAAATATAACACAACAATACAAAAATGAATTATGCCTTTAAATGCGTCATCTGTATATGGTTCATCTGTTAATATGCGTCAGCCTGGGTGGCTCATCGTCATCTAAGACACGTTTGAAGAGAATTATCCGTGTATGACTGTTACGTCAGCTTTGTAATGTAATGAAGACATTAGTATAGGAAGGCTTAGTGAGCTATCCTGGTAATGGAGATACGTGGGGCCGACCAAACAGAGAAAATTAAGGACAAACAACGTAAGTTCACTGTTTTATTTATTTACCTATTATACATAATTATAATACATGTATATGCAGACGCAATGCTTATAAAAATTAATGACGCCGTATACTAGTATTTTATTTTCGAAGAATACAAGAAAAGGCAAGATTTCTTTTATCTAATAAGCTTTCCTAACAATAAATCAGTTTGACTTTCACAATCTTTAATTGTCGTGTGGCGGTTGTAAAATATCTCCCCGTATTTGGATTCAGTGTAGTTATATTTTATGGTTCTTTGGGATCATGGAATCCATTCAATACATGTATCTTGTAAAAGAGTTTCACTTAAGCCGGTGCTAGGGGCGTGAGGGGTATTGAACTTTCCACGACCTCTCACTAACAGACTCAATTTGCTTGGTTGCATTATGTGCTTCCGAAGGATCTTCTGATAGATTTTCTCCGTGACTATTTGATAAACGACATTGTGTTTGAAGTCTTATTCCTCCACCTCTGATTCCTGCGGGGAAGTTGGCAGTTACTTGCGGAGAACAGGTTTGTACTGGTGCAGAATGCAGGAACACTGTTCAGGTTAACTGCCCGCCGTTACATGACTGAAATACTGTTGAAAAACGGCGTTAAACCCAAAACATACAAACAAACTCTTAATAGATTTTGTTACATTTTGCATAACCTTTGGCGATCTTATCTAAAGTAAGTTTCACTTTCCTCATTAGTATAAATACTTATTATGCATTGTAAAATATATGATAAGATCTTTTGGAATTAAAGATCCCAACCCAACTAAATAATAGCAGAGTCGGTCTTTTCACAAGAAGTAACCCCGAACGGTCCAATCCCCCTAGCATGGGCTCAAATGAAACTCTGTTATATAGAAGGTTGCATGGGCAATACAAAATAATAAACACGTTCTAAGTTTAAATACCGCGGGGGGGGGGGGGGCTAGGGAGGGGGGAGGCACTTTTACGACCGCTACTTGATCTTATAACTTTTCTACTTGCATAATTAAGCTTCTTTTATTCGCGTAATTATTTACCAGTGCTGCCTTTTTATCAAAAAAAAGAATTATTCATATTCAACAGAAATTATTTTGTCACTGCCTACTTGACATTTAACATAGTCTTAAATGACCTCCGTATCAAATGTGATCTTAGACCAAAGCGTAATCTAATTTTGTGACAAAAACATTCTATTGTCAATGTGATATTGACCATTGACCTTCTGAACTCAAAATCAATAGGGGTCATTTGCTGGTCATGACAAATCTTCCGATCTCATGATCTTAGGCCCAAGTGTTCTCCAGTTATTATCCGGAAACTGATTTGTCTATAGACCGACCAACATCCATCATCAAACATTATTATTTACAATATACCCCTCTTCCTCCGAATGGGGGCTATAAAATTACAAGATACCCCTCCTCCTTCAAAGGAGGGTAGTTAATTTTCAAATTAGAAGATGCCCATGTCTCCCTAGTCTCCCGATGCATAGTCGTAATAGGCAAGAAAGTCAATGAGGATAAGAACAAAATACACCGACACTAAAGGATCTGGGTCAACTTATTCTAAAGTTATCTGCCAAAGCTCGTTTCCGCCTAACAGTTGCCCTCAAAACAAAGGTAAAGCGGATACTCCCATATGCACCTGTACAACAGTAAAATAGTCTTTAAGGAACATATGGCTATCAGGTTAACTGCTTTGGCAAGCAAGGGTGGAAGTTTCACAATCAGATAGCTGTCGGTCAAGGCTATCAATCAACCTTAGGAATGCAGATGGCTCATACTCTTTAACATTATTTACAAACGTTGCATATTTCAGTTAAACATGACAGGAGGAATTAGACGTACTTCCATGTTACATATATCAACTTTTACAGACAGAAGCCGACTTTTATATTGCCTTGTCTTTAGTGCGTGTGTTCATGAGTGTCTTCCATTATGATTTGGGGTCTGACGTGTGTTGTTTGGCCTGAAAATGATACAGGAATGGACTGAACACTTTAAGGAACGCTGATATCATTGGCAATCCAAACGGAAGAAAGTCACTTATTTCGCCGAAAGGACCATTATCATGGTATATTTCTCTTTTTTTGGACAGATCAGTGTAGGGCCATGGTCATAGTATTAGGTACGGAGTGGATGTGGATTTGCTGCTTATTTAGTGCCCGACTGGTTAAACCATGTATTGGCAGAGAGACAGCACAGACAAATAATCCAGGTTATAATTTGACACATTTTCAAATTCCTGGTAAGGAAGACCTTATACACGCTCATGCTTTGCGGCTGGTTTCAGCACCGTTTATAACAGTATTTCAGCTACATATGTATCTAACAGCGGGCTAATTAACCGTCTCCACTGAAGTAAATGTGTAATTCAAACATGCAATATGTGCCTAGGGGCCTAAGCATGTCCACGATCCTTCCCTTTTCACCTACTGAACGATACTGTACAGCAGTCCCAATTATGAAATATCATTAAGCAGTCAATTTTGTTTTGCAAACAATGAATGTCAAGAGTTGTTTTATTATCATATTATATATCATATTATTTTCATCAAATTGTTAAAGCAGAACAAACACATTGTTTTGTTCTTGCTAGTTGTTTTACACTTTTATGGTTGAATCGTCTAAAACAAATAAAAATATGCTATTCCAGCACTGTATATTCCATCTGGTATGCCAGAAAGCCCCTTGATAAGTTTATGCAATTTTGGTACCCTTGCGTAGCCCTTTGTGGTCATATAATTTGACCGGGCAGTGTTGGCTTTAAAATTTAAAATACTCACTATTTTAACCTTGTTCTAGTTTGTCAGAGTTTAACCCAGGTTTAAGGCAATATGACAATAAACATACTCTAAATGAACGTGAAGGTATACTTTCTGGCTACATTTTGATGCGAAGGGTGGGTACCTTGGTTTTGAGGGGATGTCGTAGAAAGTATTGTTTAACTTATTCATTACTTTATCAGTATCTGGAAGCTTCGACCAGGTTCGAGACCCTACTACAGGAGCATATAGCCAGGCTCGTGTGTAAAGTTTTATGAACAAAGAAGACAATTTTACCAGTGGTGAAAATAACGTACTTAGAATACGTTATGTGTCCTTTATATTTCCGTTAAGCGTCTAACATTTCTATCTGAAATGAATAGGTGGCACTGGCTGGGATATACTGTGATAGCGGTGCGGTTATGAGTACGATGTTGAGTACTCAAGATTCAATAAATAAACGGACTATGAAATTTCCTAACTTGATGTTGTAGATTTTTTCTCTGCGTTTGCGCTAGCGTTTTTTATGCTTTCATTGTAAAATTATGTGCATCCATATTTAAACGGTAATTAACCGTCATCGTTTAATACAATGCGATTGATATAAAAAGACAATAACAAAATTAATATATGTGAAAGGCACGGCTAACAATATAAAATATTTTAAGTACTTTATTGATAAATTATCAAGGGTAATAAGCCGCCAGAACTGTTTTTAAGTTACTAGTGTTTCACTTGCAATTGATTCATATCATAAAGGAACGCCATTGTATTCGGTAAATTGCTTGAGAAACCACTAAAGTCAACCTGGTGACAATTTATGAGAATGATAAGTACATGTTTATTTAAGGTACTTCCGCAAATTGAAATTAGAAATTTTGTCTGAAAAATCAGAATCATCGAAACAACTTTCAAAATGCAAGGACATAAAATATATATGATAAAAGTTGAAAAGATATATCTGTAGGTAAACTTGCGAGCATGAAAGCTACTCTGAACCCTATCTCCGCGGTGCTTTGAAAGAAAATGAGTGAACAGTTTTGGTGCAAACGTTTGGTATCGTATGCAACCTAAATTGCTATTAAATATTTATTTTCAAATCAAAGAAATGCCAAAATAGTGCACACGAGCGCATATCCATATATGGTATTAAAATTTGAAATGCATTGATAAGGGTTCATATAGGGAAAATTACCTTATAATATAAACGTATAAGCAATAAAACGTGCTTAATTAATGGTTCTGTAACTTGTAACGATAGAGTGAATTTTGTAACTAATGCACTGTACAAAATTATTTCGTTATGTTCCTTATTATTTTCAAATACGGAATGAACAATATAGATTAAAAAGGAATCACTCCCGGGTGATTTTTCTACCTGTAATTGTCGCTACAACGAATGTTCCCCGGGAGAGTTGCCTTATATCGAGGGTTCAACGCAATAAGGGCGTATCTACATATGATTATTATATGTAGATACGCCCTTATTGCGTTGAACCCTCGATATGAAAACTGCGTTCATTCCGTATGTATAATTATTAAGACACTTCCCCCAAAAAGAATGCCGAGCCCCATTTTTTGAAGCATTGAAGCCCCAAAAGAAAACCCTTTTCCCGGGAGAACTTCCCTTTTAGTAGCATGTTATAATAGTAAAAGACATAAGCTGAAGAAAGAATAGCTGTCTTATATATATATACTCCGGTTATCTGCAGATATTTATCTTTCACTGCTAATATACTACTGAAGGGGAAGTTCTCCCCGGGAAAAGGGTTTTCGTTTGGGGTTACAATGCTTCGGAAAATGGGGCTCCGCAATCTTTTGGGGGAAGTGCCTTAATGATTATATACGAAATGAACGCATATTTCATATCATAAGGCAAATCACCCCGGGCAGATTCCTTTTTATACAATGACGTTCATTCCGTAATAATTGTTTACGGAATGAACGTCATTGTATAAAATGGGATCTGCCCCGAGTGATTTCCTTCCTGTAAAGTCTTAACTTGTAGAAATACATAATATGAAATACGCGTTCATTCCGTAAATAATCATTAAGATACTTCTCCAAAAGATTACCGAGCCCCGTATTCTTAAGTACTGAAGCCCCCAAAGAAAACCCTTTTCCAGGGAGAACTTCTCTTTTAGTAGCATGTAAAAGACATAAGTTGAAGATAGAATAGCTGTCATATATATATACTCCGGTTTTCTCTTCTCAAGTGCGGCTTGCTAGTTATGTATATAAGGATTATCTTGTTGCTGCTGCTTTATGTTGATATATAAACTTTTTATATATTTTTAAACTGATATATAAAATGTATAATTGCCAAATAAAATGTGAACTATTTCAGATAAAATAAAACATATTGAATCTACCGGCTTCTCTGTAATTTCTGAGCATCATATAATAATTAATAATTAAATCAATGACAGAGTAATCTTAAGATTTGAATCTGGCTAACAATACATAAATTTAAAGTAAAAGATAAACTGGATTACCTGATTTTAGGCAATTGAGTTGAAAAAAAAACATTGATGATACTAATTCTTCATTTGAAATTTGGTGCCTTTCATTTTGGAAGGCAGTTGTCCACAAGAAAATAACTACTTCGTCACACAATTTTATTACGATCTGGAATCTTTTAAAAAATATAATAATTGTGAAAGCCTTCCCAGTATTTTACAGTATTTTGTTACATTTCTATACTTGTATTATTATTTATTTTCACTTCTACTGAAACACATCTACCCCAAGGAAAAGTATGAGTGCCTGAATCACGAAAACGGCATTCGATCTGTTATTCTTAAACAGCTGTATACACCTATTTGAAAAATGCATTATTCTAAACTTACAATGTATGACCTCTCTGTAGAATATGAATTGAATTGAACATCGGTCTTTAACAAAAACCGTTTTGGTTAGTGGAAAGTATTAACCCAAGAAGTCCAATGTTACTACAGTTTTGTTTCCGGTCTCTTTGTCTTCTGCTTCTACAATAATTTCAGTCCCTCCAAACGCCATTAAAACTTTGACCATTCGTCCTACTTTCTCCACTGGTTCGTCGAACCTTATTTTTAGATGTCCAATTTTAGTACATTGTTCTTCATCTATATAATGGGGATTCACTTTTTCGGATACAAAAAAGTCAAAACTTACTTTCTTTTGCTTTTTGTAAACAGTTGAGAAAATGTTCTTCGCCTGAAATTCCCCTACTTTTACTTTCTGGCCCTTTTCTACAAATGTTTTGAAAATGTCATCACATCGGACCCCAGCGTCCGTGTCCACTCTTTTTTTCTATCGGATGTCGCCATGCTTTGAAAGGCATTGTAGTATTGACTCCATAAGTATATTTCAAAATTCGTTCAGTTATGCATTCAGGATTATGACCAAACATCAATGCACCTCTCAGTACTGTTGATGATGGATTTGAAGGTATAAGGACCTTTTCTTCTGGAAACGCTTCTTTGACAGCATGCTGCAACAGCGGTGACTCAGAAAACCCACCCACCATCAGAATTGCTTTTATATCTTTTGTTTCATTATAGTTCAATATTCTTTTCACATACATTACAGTTTTCTCTGTGGGATCTCCAAACAAATAGAAGAATACAATCTTGGATATTTTGATTTTGTCCCGTTTTATTTCTACTAACTCTGCATATCTGGTCAATGCAATTATATCAGTGAAACAGAGTTTTCTTTCTTTCTCACACAATTCGACAAACGATGCTGGAAGATGCATAAGTATCCGCCTTGCGGAATTTATTCTTATTTCTCTCTTCTTAACCTCAAATTCTCGCTGCAAACACAACCAGTCTTCTGTCTCCTGCACTTTGAATTGTTCGAAAACATCTTTACCAGCAAGCTCCTTCAAGAAATCTTCAAATGCTTTATCAACCATTATTCCACCCCATCCGCCACCGTTAGCAGCTACCACCTCTCGTAGGGTGTTTTCATCTTGTACCTCGTGGACTGTGATATCAATCGTCCCTCCTATAGATAAAGTAATTAATAACAGTGATACTTAAATGCTTAACCGGTTATATACAATACGTTATTTCCATTTTTACCAAAAAAAATGAAACTCAGCTCGCTCAACCATTCATAGCTCGAGTATGCGAGCTTACTCGAACGACTGATATCATGGTCCTCGGCCGTGTCCCTTGTTTTTTCTACCTTTTCATCGCTCGAAACCATGGATGACCAGACTTTTTGTCTCATCCCTTCCGTCATCGGGCGGTTAGTTTTTACATTATAATAATCATAAAACAATCATTTGAAAAATTTAATACTCTTACATTGTACAATGTACGTACATTACTAATTTATAGCATGACTATTTGTGGCGTTATTCCTTAGTACAACATTTATATAATAGTTCCAGTCCCTCCCCCGCACCGCCCCCTCCCCTAAAACATAATAATTTCATCAAAATGCAGATATGTGTTGCTACAAGTTATATCACGACTACAAAATTTCATATGATGTAGCCTACATATTAAAGATATTCAACACCTGCATGAATACGAAAGAATTTTATGGACGAAACACGAACTTGATGCCACCTAAACTAGAGCAATGGTATTAAAATACTGAATTAGTAACAGAAAAATTTATATGAAGAATATAATTTGCTTGCTGAATTTGTTAGCGCAACTCTTAGCATTTGTATTAGCAGTATTCATGTAGACTATTTGTTTCATTCTGTTACCTCCTGCGTCCAGTATCATGTATTTAGTGCCTTCTGGAAACTGAGCAATGGTAACATCATCTGCATCAACAGCTGTGTCGACAGGCACATGGCGACAGTACATTGAAGCGGCTTCTGGTTCAAGGGCTATTGTCAGTTGCTCCTTTTTTATGCCTGCCTGCAAATAAGAATGCATTTGAATGTATCATTACACTGTCAGGCTGCATATACATATATATGTCTTTAATATTCGTCAATAAAACTTTTTTTTAAAAATTACCTTGTATATTTCACTAATAAACAGCGATAATTTTAATCAAAATCCTTGCACTAGATTTTAATCAATTCCAAATCATGCCTAAGGCTCGACTACTTTCATACATCTTCTTGACTCGGTAAATGAAAAGTTCTAAGTTCTTTGATTCAGGAGAGTTTATAATAATTTTTGTTAAGATAAAAACAACGCTTGATTACACCCGGTATTTGCGTGCCTCTACTGGTCCATGCCTCATAAAGTTCTCTCAAGCACAATACGCAGTCCCAAATCAATCTTCTGTTATCATAATAGTAACCATATCATATTTTAAATCAAAACTTCTTGTTGTAATTTCAAGTGTATGCGACATGTGTAAATAATCAAAATGGTTTAACTTTCCTCTTAAAATGTTTGAGACTCTTAAAAATAGTTCTTTCAGGTCTGTAAATTCTATTTGAACAACATGAACACTCCTACCTTACATTACGTACATTGCAGTCCAAAATTATATGATTTTTGCAAAAACCTATCTCATCAACAGCCTTCTAGTAAACGTAAGAATGAGTATAATTACATATGTTAAAGATGCACACATTTCGAATTTTATAAGGGTCAATAGTTGATTAAAGTTTATAAGAGGTAAATGATAAACCTTTGAGGCCGCCTCTTTTAATTTTATAATAGTTTATTTTTTTTGATTAACAATCTTGTTTGTTCTTCTGTTGATTAAAGTATATAAGAGGAAAATGATAAACCTTTGAAGCCACCTCTTTCATTAACTGTTTTGCAGGGTCAGACCAGATTGCTGGTACTGCTATAACCCAGTGAATTTCTTCAGGTCTCAACTGTGCAGTGACTCGTTGCTCCACAATAAGCATCATATCATTGACCAAATATTCGATGGACATAGCAAATACGTCAATAGCGGGAAATAGTTTCCCCATTTCGTCTACTAGTGTCATCTCCCTGTTTAATCCCTGTGTAAAACAATCTCAATATAGCAATTTTTGAGACCCAATACATATATTGCACTTTAATGTATCATATCATATAAACGAACCAGCGCTTATTCAGATGTACACTTCTGCACATTGAGTATTTAAATTCATTTTATAACTGAATCTTACGACAATTAGGACATGGTAGAACACAAAGGAACATGATATTACCCTTCCTATCTGTTTAAAGAGAGACATTTTGAAATGTCTGAAGAAATAGTAATGCATGTGATCATTGTTGTCTGCAAGTTCTCTGTATTTACTTTCTGCATCGTAGCCAAATGCCTCAAAAGTACCATCTGGTTTCTATAATAAACACGTTGGAGTCTTCTCGGTTGTGAGCGTTCCTGAATTCCACATTTTCACAGTTGCTTTCGTATGGTCTCTTTCATAATCATGTTTGAATGAGAAAGCCCAACCAGAAAATGTCGTTCCAAAGTCTATTGCTCCAACTAGCAACCGCGGTGCAGATGCCTTCAAATTAAAAAAATCTTATATGACTTTCAAAAATAAACCCAGAAATAAGATATCTTACATATTTAGGTATGATTAGTATATTTTTCATGAAATGAACTACCAGCTATAATTATAGTAAACGACTTGAGCTCCTTAGCTTCTTATGTTTTTCAGATTTGTTACTGATGTTTTGTTACGTAATTTAACGTAAAACAGGAATTTTTTTGCAATTTCTAATGAAAAGGCCACATTTTATTAAAGTTATACCATTTGATAATTTGCATATTGATCATATAAATTCAGGTTGATTGTACATGAATTCTATAAATTTCATTTTCTATGAATAATCACGTTGATTTTTATCATCAGTGTTCACACATCTTGAGAAGAATATAAAAATCGTTCACTGGTTGAAGGTGCGGATGGAAATATCAGGCTCTCGGGTAACTGTTAATGCGGTAACGAGGCTTTGTAGCGTTACCGCAAAACAGTTACCGGAGAGCCTGATATTTCCATCCGCACCTTCATCAAGTAATAGACACTTGTTCTTGCATACCGTATTTTTCAATTAATAAAAGAAATAAGTGAAACAAATGTTTTCATTTAAGCACTATTCTGTTATAGTAGCGTATGAATTTATCCATTCATTAATAAATTTCCGCAGGTCAGTCACCACGGAATGTAAGATGAGATTTTTAAACACCGGCAAAAACAAAGAAAAATCCTGTCTGGCATCCAAGAAAGTAAATATCATAGCTAAGGTGACCCACACTAGTCTTGAGTTTGCAAGTTAGTACACGAGCGAAGTAAAAGAACAATGATAAACTACTAAAATATTATTGGTTTTTCTATTACTATTTTAGCGATATGCACTCTTTATTTGTTTTCATGTGTATCGCAAGTAATAGTTGGTGAAACGTCCAAATAAAAATTAAGCCCATGCCCTGCAGTTTCGATACCAGGAATACGTAAATAAATGAAGGTGAAAGTCATTCAACAGTTTACTAAACGATTCAAGATATTCAATAAAAGTGTAACAATATCTTCATTCTAATGATACATGGCCAATAATGAAACCATAACATGGAGCAATATAGTTTTATCGATTTTGATAAAATAGATACAATTAGTTGCCTTAATAAACTAAAACAAATATAGCCATTAACAAAAGCACATTTCTAAAGTCAAGCCTTAAATGCCGTTTAACAAGAAGATTTAAACTATTGAGACGTTAAAAGCATACCAAAATACCTCTCGCAAGAACCCTATACATGAAAACTGCAACACAGTTGTATTATTTATACACAGCTTTTTATTATTGAAAATAACTAACGTTTATAAATGTAATCAAACCCACCATATTACTAATATATTCCAAATATTTGGATTCCTTTAGTGATCGAGTATTGGGACAATATAACTTACAGTTGATCGTCTAATTTATCGATATGCAAATGAGGTTCTTTCCATTTAACAATGAAACCGAAAGTTGGAATTTAGTTTAACTTTGTTCTTTTTCACTCCCGTCTACTCAAATCATTGATTTACTATGCAATCAAAATTGAACACAATTAATACAGCATAATTTCACACATACAAATCATATTTACCCACCATTTTGTTTTCTTTATTACACAATCCTTGAACAACTTTAAGCAGGAAGTGATAAAGAAAAAGGTAAACCGTCACTGTTGTGAACAGGTTACACCAAAAGAAGTCCCAATATAAACATTTTAAAGGAAATTGAAATACGTTAATTGAAAGACACCGATTGGAGGGGGAGAAATATTCAAGGAAATTTCGAAAACAAAACATTCCCACTATTATACTCGCAAATACTTATACTCGCTGGCGCTTACAAGTATCAAGTAATTGTAAGAGGTGTTTTATAGCTTTTATCATTTTGAAACTTATATTATCAAAATATCAGTTGAATTTAAAATAGTTTTAACTGAACCAGCAAATCGTCGCCCCGCCTTACTTAAGGGCATGATTTGGATGACACTACCTGCATCGCTGAGAAAATGAAAAAAATATTTCTCTACGAGTGTTAACTTTTAAATTAGTGATCGGATATGATCTGACGACCCTTGCTCAACCCCCTCTCCCAAGTGTAACATTGACCTTTCTAATAGGAATCTGGCGTTTGCTCGCGACAATCCATCTCAATGAGGCAAGCATTAGGTACTCTCCCAATGCACGACAAAATTACAATCTTGACAAAAGTAGGACGGGCGGGCACGCATGCACGCACACACGTACGCATACTGCCATCTGTCTATCACTTTTCACGAATTCTTGTAATTTCTAAGTTATATATCATATCACTGGCGGTCTCACTGATTGATTGAAGGTTAAAGGAGTGAGTAATTTCCGGTGGTTACAATTTATCAGGGACAAATATTCCAGAACTGTTAAAATATTACTGCCTTTCTCCAATTCAATAAATAGTATCATATCATTCATGAAGGCGAAATGACGATGTTTGGCGGGGCGACGTTTGGCAGGCGATGTTAGTCGGGGCGACATTCGGCGGGTCAACATTTAGCGGGACAACGTTCGGTGAGGCGCCATTACGATGTTTGGCAGGTCGACGTTTGTCAGGGTGATATTCAGCTGGGCAATCTTCGGCGAGACAACTTTTGTCGGAGCGTCGTTCGGTGGAGGACGTTTGTTGAGGCGATATTCGGCTGGGCGACGTTTGTCGGGACGATATTTGGCAAAGCAACGTTCGTCGGGACAACTCTGTCGGGGCAAGGTTAGGTTGGGCGATGTTTTGCGGGGTAACGTTTGACGGGAGAGCCATAACGACGTTTGTCTTGTTTCGCTGCAACAGAACAAAATAAAAAAGGCACAAATCAGCCACTATATGCTGTAGCGTGTTTCTATTTTTAAAATCCCGCTAAAGAGTGAACTAATGGATCTTCACCACGATAAAGAGTTGATGAAACATCTTGAAGCAGTACAAATTCATGTATTTAGACAATCAGAAATTTGCGGAGCTCTCCATAAAATGAAGGTACTACCAGTATCACACAAATAATGCAATCTTTAGTCTGTTTCCTGAAATTGTTGAGCTCTACCATGTTATAGTGGATGTCAAATGTATTCAGTTGTTTCAAAGCCCACATTTGTCTACATTATTCGCAATGGTGTATATATATCGACTGAAGTTCATTCTAGTCAAGCTGGTTTGATTTAGTCTGTTGATGAGAGGTAATGAAATGTTCACAACAACCCTCATGGCACTTAGCACCGACTTTAGTGGAATTCTATTAAACTCAAATTGAATGCACCCAACGATACTAATTTCAAAGGACCAGAAGAGATGACAATACTGCGTCCAAGCATGGGGAGACGCTTTGCAGGCGCTACAGGGCACTTAAATACTGTTGTAAATACTTGCCCTGTACCTTTATTTAATGTTTTTATTATTTCGTATCCTTCGCATAGATATCAAGCCAAATCAATAATTCTGAGTTCGGCATAATTCTGTGGATGGGAAGTGGTTACATTCTACGCTTCCAACTGATCTTCTGTGGTTTTATTTCCAAAGGATCTACACTCTAACAACCTTTGAGAGTGGCAGTCGTAAAACTTTGGTTGTACCTGGGCTCAGTGAGTTTTTAATTGTAGCCTTTTGTTATCATAGGGTCATTTCAAAGTTTCAGTGTAAAAGAGCTCCACTTAGGTCGGTGTTGGAGGCATGAGGAATGTTGTATATTTCGTTACCTATCTTGAACAGAATCAAAATAATCCCGCTATTTCTTTACATGTTTATTTTCTATGCTTTCAAAGAGTCTTCATACACATTTGCTTAAATGAATACTATTTCTACCTTTTATTCGACCAAATCATTATGTGTTTTGACTTCAACTGCTTTCACCCTAAAGAAGTGTATGTATAGATTCGAAAATAATTTCTTTATTTTTTTTTAGACTTTTCTATAATACGGAATGTATGCTTATTTACTTTTAAAATCATTTAAGCCAGGCAGATTTCAGCCATTTGTTTCAACCTGTAATCATGTTTCGTTATAGCAATGAACTTTATACTACAATGATGATCATGCTTGTACAAATCAACTCAATGAATTGACTTGTTGTGCAGCTTGTTTTTCAAATATATATGCGCCATTCAAGTGATGAACATAAACAAAATATTGAATGTTTGACATTAAATACTAACGCCTTTCCGACACCACACTTGCAAATAATAATCGTTACAAATGACAGTCATGTCCGTATAATGTAAATCTATAAATGAAAGCAAAGAAAACAAATAAACACCTCTTTTTTACATTTAGGTGAAATGTGAAATAAAAGCATAAAGGAATAACATATGTCAGGAAAAAAAGTTAAAAGTATAAATAATGTACAATGTATGTTTTCGTGTTATGTAGGATAACTCTATTATTGCATTTAGGTAATCAAACAGTTATACAACTACTTACATCTGATTATTTATTATCGAACAGACAGATTTTATAAATTAGTATGGTTTTATTCATATTTACTTTCTTTTGTCTTAGTTTTTGTCCGAGGCTTTCAGATTGATGTGACCCCATTAAATTATTAAACAACTTAGATTTCATAAAGATACACAGTACAAAATTTCATACAATGAAAAACAATACAAGTTAAAACAGCATTTAACATAATTACTGTACTTTGTCACATAAAGGGCCTTATTTGAAACACAAGGGGCGTTCAGTTGTTACTTAACAACCTGATGTCTCCCTTTACCAGATACCACAAACAGCAATAAAATAAATAAAAGTTATTGCTCTAACTTAGAGAGAAAGAAATTGTCAGTTATCTTCAATAAATGGTTGATAAAAACTACGCTTCTAATAGAGAAATATAATGGCTTCTCATTCATTTAACATACATACATGTCATTGTTTATGATCTACGTGAAAATAACACACTCTCTGAATAAAGACGTACCTACCGAGGTACGATACGCTGTGCATTAATAAATATATTTACGTAAGAAAATCAAATTTTGCAATCACTTTATTTTGCGTCCCGTGTCTTTAGCTTCCACCTCTAACTCAATACCACCAAATGTCATTGTGACATCAATTTGCTGTCTTCCTTCTTTCTTTGGAATAAGACTTAGTTCTCCGATTCTCTCAAACTCTGGCCCGGATGTGTAACTGGTATCTGCCAATTTGTCTGCCGGTGTCTGATAAACTTCAACAGAAGCAGTACCATCATATGATGTCATAAAAGAATGTTGAATCTTCGTTTCACCCTGAATCACCGTTTGTCCTTTTCTGACGAACTCGTGAAAAACATCCTCAACTCTTTCGAAACCGAAGCCATTCAAACATTTCATATTTGCCGGATGTTTTCTCGGGTCAAATGGAACTGCTGACGAAATACCTGAAAAAAATGGTAATGAATATCTTAAAACGGATAGACAAAAAATTTTTTTAAGATATTTCCAGTTATAACAATGTATACGAGGCGACTATGACAACCCATGAATGGAATGTATTGTAAAAATAGATCGGTAGTAACACATGTTTAAGGTACAACATTTATTTTATCAGATATTATGTTTAATACACATTTATCAAGTACGATAAAAAGCTATCAAGTGTACATATATATTACTTCTATTTGTTTTAAAAGTCCTTAGAAATCCATTTGTTCAGATTCACATCATTACCTTGCAAGTTTGATTTTGAAATAACAAATAAACCAGGAAAATCATTTTTAAAGGCCCTAAATATAGAACTCCTTCATAAGTAAACTTTCAAAATTTTCTATTTAAAATACTCAAAGGATGACTATGCCAGCAGAATATAACGGTGTATCGTAATGGCTTTAATCCGTTAAATTTAAGAAAAGAGTCCTGCTATAGACTTAACACGTTTTGTGGAAATTTGTGACGTCATTAATATTGACATTAGTTTTGCAGTTAAAGTTAAACTATTCAGAATATGGGGAATTCCCAGGAGAATGAAAATGGTACCACTTTCTCTATTTTGATCAAACTGTGACGTAGCCCCCTTCCTACATTAAACCCTTCAAAGTAATAGAAAGAGCATTGAAACTCAAGGGTAAACGATTTGTACGAGGGGGCATAGCCCCCGAGTAAAAATCGTTTACCCGAGAGTTTTAATGTTCTTTCTGTTTTGTATCATAGCCATCCATACATGGTAGTTGTAGGCGTTCCACATTGCCATATACAGCAGTTCAAGTGAGTACTTAAAATCCTTGCTATACAAACGTGTAAAGCCCAGGTAAAATAAACCCATGCGAGAGCAGAAAATCAATAAAATACACTTCGCTGTCTACTGTTCCAGACACGCTGGCATACTCTCCTATCCAACAGTGCGGTAACTAGCGTGCGGGTATTAAATACCTGCACACTTTTAGTTACCGCACACTGTACTCAGTGTATACGATTTACCTGCACCAAATTTGTGAAGAAAAAACACCGAGCTATGATACAATACAGTTATAACGTCTGTCTGTGTAACGGAATTAAGTCACAACATAAAGACTCTTTAATAACAATACGGAATCAGATCTGCGACAAGAGATGCATAGTTTCTTCTCATGGAAATACGAATTTCCTATGGGAAAGCCGCATTCTCAAATCGGACATGAATGTTTTTTGATAAAAAGGGAAAGGTTGTATAAACTTCTTCACAAGTCCATATGGTATAATGTTTAACAATGCTGGTAGTGAAAAAAAAACTTTATTGAAATTACATGCAATAAATGCAGCAGTTAAAGCAGTTAGTTCGCCATTTATTAGATCATATGATAAAGTAGTTGATTCCATATAGAGAAATCGTATGTATTGACTAATGACACCTTGTTATTATTAAGTTTTAAGTTATCTAGGATTTTGCCATAGTCCTTCACATGTCAAACAAGGTACTTACAAGAGTTTTTATAAACGTAATCGCAAGATTTTCTGTTGAGCTTTTATAGCAGTAAGATATGATACTGACATAATTTATACATACAGTACGGGGGCCAAAAACGTCTACCATGCACCCCCTCGCACCCACAACCCCATCACAAGACATTTTTTCATACATGCAGGTACCAAATTGTTTGGCAGAACCAACTCTATCAGAAAATCCCTTGAACTATATATGATTTCACTGCTTCCATGGCAACCGTTTATTTTTGTAAAGGACAACTATATAGATGATAATCAGTGATATCTTGTCAGTTTCTTTTTATAAAACAACAAAAATTGTGTCAAAATGTTGTTACAACAAGGTAGCTGCTAATACAAGCTATGGAAGGCCTTCACTAAATTTTAACCGCAGTACGTTAAAATACAAACCTTAAAGCGCGTCTGAAACAACGTTTGAACATATCAAATATTTATTTGTTTAATCTACCTTGCGTATGGATATAAAAGCACTCCGTCTGATACCGCTTTCCCCTTCAGTGTCTGTTCGTGGATGGCACGGTTTACAAGACAAGTTTGATATGACTTTGGATTCCATGGATTCTAGTAAGTCAAACTTGCTCTTGAGACCATATTTTTACAGACTACTTGTTCATTACCCATTTTGGTGTTCTTTTGTACTTTATATCTTCTCAAATAAGGTCGAGCAGACATAGAGAGATGTGAATATTTATTTATACTTAGTCATACTTACCATATGAAAATGGTATTTTTCTCGAATGAATTATTTCTTTCTTAAAACCATAAATAACTGCCCCTATAATAAAAATAAATGAAGTTTGGATAGTTTAAAATCATTTATCTAAATCAAAATAATTGCAACATCCTGTGATGTACTTTAACATCAGTCTGATACAAAATTGTGTTAAAAGCAGCAATGTATTGCATTGTTAAATAATATTCGATAGTTCATTTTTATTGGAGTGTTAAAAGTATCTTTTTATTTTCAGTAAAATGTCACACACTAATGATCGTCAGTGAAACAACGGTAACTCAAATTCATAACAAAGTGAATATATTGTATTTGTATAAGCTGTAAAAACAAACATCTGTTCACTTAAAAGCAAAGCAGTTATATTAATATTTTCAATTGTGACCTCCCCTGTACCGTAGACTATAAAACAGAAGCATTTTTATATTGGACACGTAGCCCATAAGCACCTTCACGAACCACGTGTTGCCATTCTTTACAATCACTAATATAACAGTAATTTCATCAATTCATTCATAGAAACTAAACTTTATAAAATACAAGTTTATAAAATACCGGTAACTTTCGGCAAGTTTGAACACTTTCGCAGTTGTTTGACATGTTATTCTGACCTGACTTCTACATTGAAAGTAAGAACTCTACAGCTTACCTCTCATTACTATGGTTCCTGCTTCCTGTGGTATGATCACGTGCTTGTTTGGAAAAGCTTCCATAACTGCCTTATGCATTATCGGCGACTCTGAAAATCCACCGACCATCATCAACGTAGATACATTTTTCAGTTCTGGTTTATCACAAAGTTCTTTCAAATGTTCAAGCAACAAGAGTTTGGCATTTTCAAACAGTTCTTTAAATTTGTCATTCCCAACACGGAGTTTATCATTTCTCATTCTAACCGTTTTGACAAACTGGCCTATTCCCAAATCGCTTTGTAGATCCTTGCCTTTGATTTTGTGATACAAAGTATATAAGGAATTTGGCAGAGATATTGTAATTTCATCTGATGACTTCGCCTTACATTGCCTCTTTTTCATTTCTAACGTTGCAGCAAGTTCAAGGGCATCTAGCTTCTTAGTGGATTTGAACATTTCCCAGACATCGCTCCCAAGAACGGCTTCAAAGAAGTCGTATACTTCTCGATCTACCAAAGTTCCACCCCATGGTCCGCCGCTTGGAGGGTACAGTTCCTTCAACGCACCATCTGCCTGAACTTCGCTCGATGTTATATCGACAGTGCCACCTAAAGATAAGATATATTAAATTAACAGTCTGACAAAATGTCTACATTATGATAGTAAAACTCTATTTTAAAATAAGATCATTTGTTCCTTTTTTCAGTTAATGTTAATGGGAAGCTCGCAATTATTAAACGAAAATTGTTATAAATAAAAGTGCATCTAATCATATATGTTTAAATGGAAAAGTAAATTTAGTTGTGTTGTGTTCTTCACGATGTCTAAGTATGGCAAATTTTCGTGCAAAGTTGTCTAAATTTAAAAAATACTTTATATAAGGGCTCAATTAGATATCAATTCAACATGAACACTGTTTACCTCACCTTTTAGTTCATCAAATGACTTTTACATTGAGCCAACATTACTGGAAATTGTTGAATGGTAACCAGTTATGACAAGTTATTTTAAAGTCCTTTTATAGATTTAGAATATACAAAGCGTACAACAGGGGTCAGTTGTTCGAAACTTTAACCGGCTATTAAACTAACCGCTTGTTAAATTTTGATTCAAAACATTAGTCTTGGTGGGAAACACTAGTATGATGTTTTGATTTTATTGTAAAGAATTTTCAAATTTCATAATTCTTAACTCATACATGTGTTTTTCTAAGTCTTCTAAAGTGTCGAAAACTAACCCTAAAAGTTAATCAACTGTAAGCTTAATCCCCTATAAAAGTTTCGAACAACTGGGCCCAGATTGTGAAAGTCTAACCCTTGATTTTTGCAACTTTGACCGAAATTCAACAGAAATGAATATTGCGTTCTGCTCATTGACCAATCATTGCTGAGCCTACTTATTTGAAATTCCTATAATGGGTTTAAACTTTTTCTAATCTTTGATCTCTACGTATGACCTTAACTTTGAACTGACATGACCAAAAATTGCACGCAGCACGTTGTTTCATTACGACACATATTCGCGCCAAATTATTTAAAAATCTTTTAGGGGATTTAAAAGATATGACTCGGACGTAAATTACTTCATACTGACGTATAATCGCACTGTACGACCTTGCCCTTGAACGGATATGACTAAACGTTGCGTTCTCCCAGTTGTGGGCCATGTTGTTTGATAATACTTTTTAGGGGTAACAGGATGCAGAGCGGACACAACTGCTGTCTACTTGACATTTGATCTCACCATATGACCTTCACTTTGAACCGACATGACTGAAATTTACGTTCGGCATGTTTTCTCATTATGATAAACACTTGTACCAAGTTCTTTGAAAACCTCCAATGAAGTACAGGTTCTTTACTGTTGTACATATGTAATAATTGCAGAAGTCTTTGTCACCCTTCTGATGTATTTATATTAGAATATCACATAACCATTTGTTCCGAATTAAAAGAAAACTTTCAAATATTACAGTTGACCAATTAATTATTTATCTTGCATTACATTTAATAGAAATCATTTCTCTAATCTACCATTATTTCATATTGTATTACATGTAGAAATCACCGATGTTCATCAGAATATTCCGGTACAACTTAAACGAGCTTCTCCTGCTAAGTTTGCATTTCACATGTCATTCACACAACTAATTTCCTAGAAGTTGCAAATATGCAGCAAAGGCTTATTTATGTAAACGGCAGATGAAGAATGAACTGTAGTTACTGTACCAAAACTACAACAATCTACGGTATTTTCATAATTGCTGTATCAGTTATAAGTTATCAGTGCAAGAGGCTAGTATAAGATGTCATTAAGAGGGCTCAATATGATCTTATATAAAATCACGAGAGAAAATCATCCCCTAACATAGAGCAAATTGTGTGCTTGAGGAAACTATGGTGAAAATGAGGATAATGTTCCAGGCGTTTTTCCATTAAATGTGCCTGAATTTTAAAATTTTGATTGATGATGATTGCTCTAATTGTGAAAAATATCCCTGATGTATGATGACAGGATATGCAATTAGCATGCAAAGTTTTGAATATATTTTACAATTTATGAAATATTTAATAAATGTAGTTTTTATGTCTCTAACATTGTCATTATATGTTTAGCCTCTTTGTCATTAAGTACTAATTCAATGATTTTTGTATAATTTTTTTATTGTGTTCCTGTAGAATAAGGTATGGGTTTGCTTAAATGGTGGCAAAGGCAATACATGTATAGGTAATGAAACGCACTTGTGAACACGATTTTGTCACAGACGGAGAGACGACTAGACTAAACCATATATTTCCCGCCAAATAATCGTAAAGAGGGAAATGATATAATTCTATGTAAAGTTTGATATAATAGTTCAATGATATAATCACGTGTAAAGCAAAGCTAATGAGTATGTCCAGCGGAAAGAACAGAGATAATAATTAAAAAATGAAGAAAAGTCATTCCTCCAAGATCCAGAACCATGAACTGTGAGCCAGGCGCAAAAGATTTAATGGTTGTTGTTCCATCTTCGTCCACACATCTAGACGCTTCGTACTGCTTGCAATAAATCGCCGCTGCTTCTGGTTCGAGTGCGAATGTAAACTGATCAGCTGGTATACCAGCCTGAAATTTAAAACTTACTGGCACTTCAAAAAGCTTTAGTAGTTTGTTGTTGTTGGTGGTGGTGGTTTTTATTCTTTTTATTCTTTAACTAAAAATGATATCACTCAGCTGCTACAAATTTTGCTATAAACTATTTTGATTGTTTACTGAAATTAAGTGATAACCAAGACGCCAATAAACCAATTTTGTTTCTAAAATTAACATCACGAAACACATTGGCATATATTACCTAACTTCTGTAGTAAATATTTCTGATTATTCTTCTTTTATATAAACATTTTACTGTAATTTTGAAATACTGTTTAAAATGTAAGGGCAAATTTCCAAATATTCTAATTGCTAAATAAACAATCTTTAAAAGTGTCCAAATGTCAAAAGAATAATGTATGCACAAATTAGTAGATAGATCATTTGAAAACTTACTTTTAGAGATGCCTCCTTCATGAACTGTTTTGCACTGTATTGCCAAATTGCTGGAACAGTTATAACCCAGTAAATATCAGTTTTTTCCATATCTTTCACCTTTAACGTTAACTGTTCAAAAAGCTGTTCTTTAAGGAACTTGATTGCTGCAGCGAAAACATCTATAGCCAAAATCTTTTTCCCCTGATCATCTCTCAGTTTTAAGTTGCGTTTCAGTCGCTACAATTTATGCAAGCTCGACATACATATACATTATACCTCAATATCAGCTATACACTACTAAGAGATAATTAAGTTAATGTTTAAAATACATAGAACGGTAAAGGTGTAAAGAGCAAAATGTAAACTTGATACTATTATTATAGTTTACCAAGATGTATTAGAATTGCTTTCTATTTTAAACAAATATGCACTGACAATATATTATTCGCATCTCTGTATCTAAAACAATGGAATACGAGTAGGATATTTCAATCTTGTTACAAGTTCATGTATCAAACAAAAACCAAAAATTAAATCACTCGACAGAGATTAAAATTTTTGTTTCTTACTGTTTGTCCATGCAAGTTCATCTTGAAATGTTTGAAGTACTTCCATCCATGATGTTCGTCGTCATCAGCTAAGTCGGCATACTTTTTTCCGCCTTTAAGTTCAATTACAACAAGAAATATATTTTAACAATATTCTGTTATTTTATAACCGGATAACAGTTTTACCTCCGTCTGATAAGCTTGTGAACCTTTTAACATGTGATGCATAAATAGTTCTATGCATTGTCACATATATTTTGTTCTTCTTGTTTTATTATTACTTAGGATGATCACTGACATTATAAACATGATGTACAAAATATATCTTACAGATAAATGTCTCCATACAGTTCACTTGTTCTAACAGTAAAGGCTTTTCCA
Organism: Mercenaria mercenaria; assembly: GCF_021730395.1. NCBI lineage: Eukaryota > Metazoa > Mollusca > Bivalvia > Venerida > Veneridae > Mercenaria > Mercenaria mercenaria. The sequence goes on from NC_069365.1 coordinate 91,333,589, forward strand.
ACGTGCATACTTTAATACTTTTTGACATTCTTGTTTTCTGTATTCATTAAATCAATGAGTGTATGCATATTTGGTCTCTTTCAATGATAATTTGATATGTACTTATTTCTTTAAATCATGATATAAAACACATTCTAAAAAGTGAAACTCGTCATCTAACTTGATACATACGTTACATATTCTTTCATTTAGTAGCCTACTAACAGGTCTGGTCCATCGACCAGTTTCAACAAAAAGTCTGCGTGAAGATAAACGTAGTTGTGATACGGATTTATTTAATTTTTACAATATCTAACATATAAGTAAAAGATATTGTAGATTTAGCACACATCCTGCCATGCTTGAGAACAAATTAGCTGATCATGACTGTGTATGAATCATACGTAACCCCCGTTTAAGTTAAATGATCGTGTAAGCGCATTTGAACTGTTTCCTAACTAGCCGTGGTATGTAGTTTTCTAATAGTTGTAATACGAGAAAGCTGCTTTGAATTACTCCTTTAATACAATTTGTACTGATATTGAATCTGAGTTTGTTTTGGCAAGATTTAATTACGATGCAGGCCCGGATCTTGATAATACATGGGGGCACCAGTTTAGAACGAAGACGTCACCGGCGAGGCGCATAGCGCCGAATGGAGATACGTATGGTAGTGAGCTCTCTGCTCGTGTTAGGGGGGTCAGGGGGTCTCCTCCTGGAAAGTTTTGAAATATATGTATGATATGTTGGCCACTGATGCATTTTTTGTCTATTTTTTTAGGTACGGGAGGAGGTACTCCCATCATTTTTGGGGTCAGGGGGTCCTCCTGAAATTTTTCGAAATATACTTATGTCTAGTAGGCATGAAATGGTGGGCTCTGGTGCATTTTTTGGTCTAATTTTGAGATACGGGACGGGATATTACCATCACTTTAGGTGTTTAGGGGGTCTCTGCTTTTCTGGCCTAATCTCGAGGTACGAGAGGGGGTACACCCATTGTTTTTTCGGGGTCTGCACCTAGAATAATTTGAAAAATATGTATGAAATGGTGGCATCCTGTGCAGTTTTGGTTAGAGAAAATATTATTCCTTTGCCAAAACAGTTCGGTACAACTTTTGATGAGAATAGGTCACGCCTCAGCCAGGGCCCCCTGGGCCCGGTCCTGGTTCTGGGCCTCAGATGGTTGTAAATATTTGTCCACAAATATGTATCTTTCCTTTTAGATAACAATCTATTATTTGACAATGTGAAATACCAATTTTTATTTCATGGTGAATCAGTCCAGATGACCATACAATGATATAAAGAAGTTTATTTTATACTAAGTGATGAAATACTGTATTCTATCAGTGAGATATAATCCATATCACTCATTGCATATCACTCACTGTAAAATATATAGCTTTGCCGATCTACTTGTACATTGTGTATTAATTTTAAGTCTTTTGCTTAACACAGGCTGAAAATTGTAGTCGCTCTTTGTTCATTATAGTATATTTCTCGATTCAAATTATTTTACTTAATGAGAATTTCATAACGTTATGCAGCAAGAAATAAAATAGAATGGAACTTTATGTCATGTGCGTCTTTCTAACGTCACAACACGTCTGACGTCATGTTCATTTACGCGCGTCTGTTTCCCGCGCTGAGATCTTTTTTCTTTTTTTTTTTGCTAAATGAATATCTCAAGTAATTAGGCATAGAATAAAAAGAAAATTTGTTTGTTTTTTTGTGAGTATAGATAATGAGGTACGTGCTCATGAAAATATTTGAAATTTTCTCACTTCTCGGTGAGATATAGAGCTATTCCATATTCACTCAAAACAAACAGATATCCCCTATGTAGTTTACCTCATATCCAAACGAGTGGAATTCCCCATTTGGTTCAAAAAGGACAGTAGTAGGCGCTTTAGATGTCTGTAACTTGCCATTATCGTCTGTCCAAATGTTTTCGTATGTCTAAAGTGAAGACATGATATTAAATAAAGTAAAATAATCAAATACATGACATCATTAGAGTTTTTAATGTTATTTATTATCTATGGCAATATATACATTTGAAATATATTTTTGGCGTTTGACCTATATCTTTGTATCATATGTCTGATATGAATACATGTTTGCAATCCACCCCCGTAAGGCAATAATATATTAAACTTTCGACTAAAACATTTGTATATACGTGTGGACTTTTCCAAAATGGACCATTTTATGTTTCAAATATCTCCTTTTGTAAGTTTGCTACAACTAAATATTCGTTCAGTATAAATGTTTCTTACACATATTTTATTGGATATTTACTGATTCACGACATATTTAATTTCACGACATATTTAATTTCATTCACAACATAATTTATTTTATTCACGATATATTTTATTTCAACTTCAGCTCATTAATTCGAGAAAAAAAATATATAGAACCATTCTTTTTAGCACGAATGCTTGGCTGCTACATAGTTATTTCTTTCTACAACGGGCTGTTATCGAAACATCAAACTTAAAAATAGAATATTGGATTTTATTTTCTCTCAAACTTTTTGTTTCGAAATAGAAAACAAAACTAACCTTTAATGGATCCTTTTTTAAGATATGTCGAAAGGAATACGCATATCCGGAGTAAGTTGTTCCGAAATCTATAGCAGCAATTACCAGCTTTGTCTTGTAGTCGCCCATATTGGGTCTCTTTTCAATATTAACAAGTACTTGCAATCGATAATTTTATAATTTACTTCCCTTTCCTAAAAACTCTAGTTTGCTTAAAATAGCACGCCACGGTTTCGGTGTATGTAGAGCGGTTAATGGTTATATTTAGAAAGGTTTATTTAAAGAAACAATATCATGTTAGTCATATTCGTGTACCCACCGAATAATAAAGACCGGTGGTGACTTCACACTTCATACTTCACAGTTCAAACTTCACACTTCACACTTCAAATATATAATGTTTAATACACATACAAATAATAGGAAAGTCTGAAGTGTGAAATTTGAAGTCTGAAATGTGAAGTTTGAAGTGTGTAGTTTGAAGTCTGAATTGTGAAGTCTGAAGTTTGAAGTGTGAAGTCTGAAGTGTGAAGTTTGAAGTGTGAAGTTACTACCGGTCATTCGTAATTGACACATTCATGTTGCACTCATTTTTTGATGCATTTTGATCTTTGATTTCAATGACAGATTTTGCTTGGTTATACATTTTAAGCAGTTCAATTATTGGCTGTGATCTAACTTTAACATGATTTGATTATAAGGATCTTACATGCCTGCCTGTGTAAGACGGGTTTTTCCCTTCCCGAGGGACAGTGTGGAATGGAAAACTGAGCGTATTTAGACAAGGTTTTTCCCTAAGGAAATACAGGAATATATATCTCCGGCGCGTGCTGGGATAAATGTAAACTATCCCCGCTAGGTAGGCAAGAATAAATGATTAGTCAAAAATAATCTCACAGCTCTGAAACATTCTCTATTCAAAAAATAATGGTAGCTACATATGAACATGCTACCTGAAAGCATAACGATAGTCCTTTTTTAAAAAAGATTTTTCATGCCTGCTTTCTTTATTTTTTTAAACCTTAATGTTAATTGCATATTCAATACTTAAACTTTGTTTCCAAACGCGTCTTAGGTGTCAAAATTCACAGCGCTTCATTTTAAGAACTTTATTTATACACGTCCACAAGCTGAGGAATGAGATAGTTATTCATATATTTTAGCAGATTTTCAGCTGTTCCTTTGTGTAAGGACGTCTCATATTATTGAGTTGTACTGACCCTATGTATATTCTTTCTTATATTTTTGCTTTCCTCCAACACTTGGCTATTATACGAAGCCATTAATGTCTTATGACGAATGATAGACAATAGGCAAACCAGATGAGGGTTAAGCTATTATTATGAATGATATATAGTCCAACGTTACAATAGGCAAACAATAGGACCCTGGATTAAATATTCTTATTAATTAAGAAATAATAAGTTCCCAAACGTGGTTTATCTACGATAAATCACACTTGGGAAATTATTTCGATACTAACACGACAAACTAGTATCAACTGTGTTTGCCCCGGGACCTCCCAGTTTACATGTTAAGGTTTGTTTGTCTGTCAAAATCGCACCAATTGAAAGGGAAATAACTGCTACATCTTTATTTACAGTTAGGCGGTTGAGTTATCATGTTATATAGTTACCCACTTACAGTATCAAATAAGTGATTATTTTGATGCTGGGTGTCATGGTGGTTGCTGTGTTTTGGGGTGTCTTGGGGTAAAAAGACCAGCCCGTTACAGCTTGTTACGATCCGTTCTCCATTTAAAGTTTAAGTTTTCAACAACTTTGTCACATGATCATATCTTATATGTCAATGTATATTATGTAATGAGGTACTATATGTACAAATTACTGAATAAACTTTTGTTCTGTTCTGTTCTGTTCTGTGTAAGAAAAAATTGTAACTATTTTTTACGACCGTGCTACGCATCTGGATCGGATGACGTCATTGCACGCAAGTGGTTTATTGCAGAATAACCCGAGATAGCTTTTGCTCTACATGTATGTAGGTTATTTGCTGGTCGTGTTAGAATGATAGACAGGTCATTCTATGATTCAAATATCTCCTAAGTAGTATACTTAATCATGATTATATTTTGAAATTTTGCTACAACGAAATATTTGTTTAGTATAAATGCTTTGTACTCATACATTATTGGAAAGTTACTGAATCATGACATATCTAATATCATTCACAACATATTTGATTTTATTCATGTTATATAGAAGTCCCGTTACATTAGGATCTCGGATACAAACCATAAGACAAGCCTCAAATATGCAGTTTGCATTGTATGAAAGTTACAGTAGGCAGAAAAAGTTTCTTAGCCTGATTACAAACAAATCATTTATTATACACAGATTGAATATTTCTTGTAACTAGTATTCATTATTTTATCTTTCGTTTGACAAGATATAATGGCTGAAACTGATATGAATCTTGTTGTGGTTGTTGTTGTTTTTTTGTTGTTGTTGTTGTTGTTGTTTTTTTCATACAGATCCTCGAATATTCTAGTATGACGATTATAGTCTGAAATGCATTTGGTACATGCATTTTCATATTGTAGTATGTTTTCAAAACTCCCTAGGGAAAATGTGCAAATATTGCTTAAATTACAGAACCAACAGATTATGACAGAGGACCCGTAATGACACTCGGGAGATGTTACGTACTCTCTGAAACTATTTAAGCATTCTTCGTTTTTACGGAGAGCCATGTACGATATGAGCTATGCTACGGTCCAAAGAATACCAATTTGCTATACAAGTTTACGTGAGATAATTTTCCCTACGACAATATATCAAAACGAGGTTCAATTTCTCCGCAATCTTTGCTACCGAATATGCAATCTGTAGGAAGATCCCTTGGAAGCAAATCACGCAACCAGACAAAACTATAGCAGATCCGGTTTTACCCATTTTGACATAATAAAGGTGTAACAGAAACTATAACTGTAAGTCAAGCGGGTAGATTTGTCTAGTCACTGCACGATCTGCTAATAATTTAGAAAAACATGGCAAATAAACACGTTTATAATTTAATATATCTTTTTTTTTTGATAAATCAGTTACTTATCAAGAAATTATTAACATTTTACTTACAGAAATTTTATGAACAAGAGATTTCTTTTATATTTATTCTTACAAATTATAAATAATCTATCTGATCAACTGCAATGATTTATAGTTCATATCGATCGTGTACTGTGCGAAAACATTCTTTTAACCTCTTTTAAAAATATTTTGTATTTATTTTTCCTTGTTATTGTCCGTACATATTGAAATGACACTCATTAATCTTCAGGCGTTTTCAGTATTCTACGCGATATTTGTATCCTGAAAATATCTAAACGTTATAGTTAACCAATGACAAAGTGGCGCAGTGGTAAGCTCTCCGAATTCTACGCATGCTTCCATGGGGTCGAATTCAGTTTACATCAATTTTATTCAATGCAATGTAATGATATCGGTATTACTTTTGTTTTTAAAATGTTTTATGAAACATTTATTTTCATGTACTGTCGGTAGTTCCATGAATTGTCTGTTTAATGAAAGAATACTTGCCCGGTCCTGCAGATTTTAGTCGACATATTTTAGAACAGTTTATTGAAATGCAGGTAGAAGAATGCTGAATATAGTAGAATATTTTCCGTCTGTTAAGTTTACAGATGAAAGAAAGCGAATGAAATGGTCAGATAGAGGACTTCAGCCCACAACCACGAGATTGTTAGATAATCTGTATCTATATCTGTACATGCGACATGATGATGTTAATTAAGAAATGTATATTCTTGGTGTTTCAATAGTTATGTCGTCATTTAGGTTCCAACACCGAATTTTAATTTACGGAAACATACGGAATATGCATGAGCGCTAGGTCATTACTTACGGACAATACTAAGAAAACACACTTTAAAGTAGCACTGTTTACTCACTATGCACTCAAAGACATTTATAATCACCTATGATTTCCATATATTTCGTTAAGACTACGCTGAAAATAAAACAATAAAGTATACCACCACGCAAGATTAGTTCAAGCCATTTAAATGGAAAATTACCCTCACGAATAAATAGCATATGGGAACAAAGGTGATCGAGAAAATTTCAGTCGTGTAATTTAAATATTATCAAAGTTATCGCAATTACAACAGTGACCGATTATAAAAGTCTATGAGTGTATACATATATACATATAAATACAGCAACACTACTGTAAGGCAATGTATTCATCAATGACGGCTGAGTTATATACTGGACAAAAAAGACCTGAATTAAACAGAGTAAGTTATTGTTCTGCTTGGTTGCATTCTATGCCTTTCTAAAGAATCTTCTCATCAATCTTTTTAAATTGTTCTAAGAAAGATATTTAAATCATGCCTGAAATATTTGACGATTTCATCACAATTCTACTACTCCTTATCGGTACAGTGGACACAACCCCCACGTATGATTTTGGCTTAATTAGCATTTTTTTGTACAATAGTAGTTGAATATTGTATATTTTACTTGTAATACTTTTTAAATTGTTCTAAGAAAGATATTTAAATCATGCCTGAAATATTTGACGATTTCATCACAATTCTACTACTCCTTATCGGTACAGTGGACACAACCCCCACGTATGATTTTGGCTTAATTAGCATTTTGTTGTACAATAGTAGTTGAATATTGTATATTTTACTTGTAATATAAGGGAAATTATTAAAAGAAATACAGTAATATTTAATTTTATGACGCGCACCTGTTAAGGTATAGGTCCATGTTTTGGAGAAAAAAGTTCGAACGTCATCAAATCATAGAAAGAAAGCATTGTTTTACTTGAAAATTTAACAGCGTATAAAACATTTATATTATTCTACAAAACCGTTGTCAATTAACTGATATATGTATTAAATTCCGGAAAGGGACTGCATGAAGGGGCCACACTTCTGGACAGTTCAGCTCCTTTAAAAACTCACCATTTTTTAAAAGCTGTTACACGTCTTCGTTTTGATGCATTTGCAACATCGTGCGAGTGTTTAAACTTTACATAACTAGGTAAAACATCGTTTTTGACAATTTATTTCTTTACAAATGGCATTCTTATTTAAAGGGGGGCAACTCATTAAGAATATTTTAAGTATCCAACTGTGTGGAACAGAACAGTAAAACATGTATTGGACAGATAAGTTGTGTGTCAAGATGCTGTTCATTCGTTAAACAATTCTGTTGTTTTGTGATATACTGCTAAACCTTAATATGTAAACTATATATATGTAACTAATATCTATGAGTCCACATTTATCACGGTTTATAGTCGTCTGAAACTTATACTTTTAGATACTAGATCTTTTTGTTGTTCTGGATTTTTCAAATATCAATATGTTGCTGGGAAACATTGCAAGAATCTCCAATTTGCAGCTACTCATGGTTCAGCAAAATTTCAGCAGTATGAATTTGCTGGAGACAAAATTATGACGAACGGGATATTTAGTTCCAGCGTAAAATGCAGAAGCAAACCTACCCTGTAATAATCTGAAATTGGCGGATATTCAGGTTGGAAACAATCAATTTGAAAATGACACCGGAAAATTGAAAAGAAAGAGATCATGTCAAAGAGGGCATTCAAAAAAACACTAAAGAAAACCCCCAATAGATGTACTTAAACTTAAACGATTTCTTAGCCCTAGTGAAAAGTCTTAATCAAACCGCGTCTGCTATGATGTAGCTATGTAGTGTTCTATGCTTTTTATGGATCATATTTCTTACAATGTCAGGAGAAACTGTTATCAAGAACTGCCAGAAATATTTTTTTTTAAATAAAGATGGAAATATGGAAATATGGAATGTAACATATAGTATTTGATCTTAGACTTTTTGGGAAAATGAATATCTGAGTAAACTCAAATCGATAAGAAGTTTGAGTCCTTCAAGACCAAGTAAATAAGGTCTCTGGCTTTGAATCATTACCGTTCACCTCTGTGCGCCCGAGCCCTTCTTGAGTCATTATGTACAGGAATCATTCAGCTGGTTTGCTGAAAGTCGGTGGTTCAACCTTTATGGCCACCCGTGCTTGAAATAATACCTGTATGTGCATCTAGGGTCAAAGTTACAGTACAAGCTGCAAATTAGCCATATGACCTTAACTCTGCTGATGCAAATTCAAACTGAAGAAAACATTAATACATTTTGACATTCGAACAACACATTATATATGTAGGTAATCACCTATGCTACTAAATTTCGCATTTGTTTCAAGTTTATGTTGGTTGATTTTTACTAAGATGAGAAAAGATGTTAGAACCTTGAGATATGTTGTATGCTTTGTGATATTGCTGATGCTTGTTCATTGAGTCGGGTTTATCTACAGTTAAATCCAATCTGACTAAAGTACTTGATCTTCTAAACGAAGATCTGAGAACGACCCTCTGTATATTTTGGATTTCCAATATTGCTTTTTTTATTTTCGCAAATCTATTTTTATTTGAACCAATCAGACAACTTGTTCGAATGTCAAAGAGTAAGAAAAATTTGCAATCAATCCAGGGCTCGAACCCGGAAACTCTCGCTTACAGAGCAAGTGCACTACCTACTGAGTTAACCGGCTATCTGACATCTTTCGACATAAAAATTGTAGATATCAAAAACTAAGGCTTTTTAAAGCTTGCAGAATGTTGTAAGTTAGCTTTTGATTGCTAGCGAAAGGGTCGTCAGAACGAGGCTATCAATAGCTCGTTGTCAGATCATATGCGTAGCGTAATAGGAGATGTACTTTAGTCAGATTGCAGTTAAATCTTACTGTCTCCAGTTAATTCTAAGTAACTCCGCCCGTTTAGCTCAATAGGAAGAGCACAGACCTACGGATCGCCAGGCGTATGTTCTCCGATTGAGACAGGACACCGTGTCTGGAACCATTCGTCATCAATCCCTGATTTGTATGGGGAAGTCATTTGCAGAAACCAGGTTAGTTCTGGTACACTGGTTAGGTTAACTTTCCGCCGTGACATAACCTAGATACTGTTGAAAACGGCGCTAAAACCTAAATGAAATAATATTAACTAAGAGTGCTTCCACATGCAAGGATTTACAAAATTGTTCATCTTATATGTTGTCGAGCATAAGCAGCATGAAGTCTTATTCAACCTCGTTTCTGTGGTAATCCAGGCAACCGATGAATTTCAGAGTAGGTCCCGACTGGTTCATTTCTCTCTCAATGATAGTATTTTCTGTTTCGCGTATTTCCTTTTTTTCATTACCCAGGTACCTTAAATAGGGGTCCTGATTTCGAGATTGTAAAGATATGTTAGGAGATTGCTACTGCACTGATTGCATGGAAGTATTCAATAATGGGAAGTAACATCTACCAAGCCAAGATGAAGCTCTAAGGAATATTACCTCCCTTGCCTCGACCACATAATTTATTTAAAAATCAAAGCACTGAGAGTACTGATGGGGCGGTGCATTTCAGCTGTTTTTTTTGTAACATTCTTAGATGAAAGTCAAATATTGAGATAGGAACCTGTGGTTTGCACAAGAGACTTCGTCTGACTGAGGATGACATTCATGCCAAATATAAGATAGATTGCATGATGAAATGTGAAACACCACCTTTTATCAATTATATTCAACGAGTTTAATAAATTCAATTTGGATAGTCACAAATATAAGATGAATTCTTTTTATCACATGTTAGCCTTTCTTGTCGAAACACGAAATATTCGACATTCTTCTGCTATATAAACAAGTCAATTTGACCGACGTCTCCTATACTATAAATGACGTCAATGTCAAAGCTTTATTACAATAGTGTAGTACTCCTGTAACGTCAAACATTTAATAAATAGAGAATATTAGGTTACTGTCATATAAATTTAAATTTATTAAGTGAGTCAGAGAAAATATAAACTGTTTTAACAAGAGGGCCATGAAAGCCCTGTATCGCTCACCTGACCTATTGACCTAAAGACCATCAAGATAAATATTCTGACCAAGTTTTATTAAGATATGGTCATAAATGTGGTCTCTAAGGTGTAAACTAGCTTTTCCTTTGATTTGACCCGGTGACCCAGTTTTTGACCCGACATGACCCAAGTTCGAACTTGACCTAAAGATCATTAAGATTAACATTCTGGCCAAGTTTCATGAAGATACAGTCATAAATGTGGCCTCAACAAGCTTTTCCTTTGATTTGACCTAGTGACCTAGTTTTTTACCCCCACCTGACCCAAATTTGCACTTGACATAAAGATCATCAAAATTAATATTCTGACCAAGTTTCATTAAGATATCACCATAAATGTGGCCTCTACAGTGTAAATTAACTTTTCCTTCGATTTGACCAGGTGACCTAGTTTTTTTTATATTCTAGATGACCTAGATTCAAATTGGACCTTACGATCATTAAGATCAACATTCTGACCAAGTTTCATGAAGATATAGTCATAGATGTGGCCTCTACAGTGTTAACAAGCTTTTCCTTTAATTTGAACTGGTGCCCTAGTTTTTGACCCAAGATAACCCAATATCTCGTCAAAGAGACTTTATTGAGGGTAACATACTGGCCAAGTTTCATTTAGACTGGGTCCAAATTGTGACCTCTGGAGTGTAAACAAGCTTTTCCTTTAATTTGAACTGGTGACCTAAATTTTGACCTCAGATGACCCAATGTCAAACTCTTCCAAGATTTTATTGAGGGTTACATTCTGATCAAGTTTCATGAAGATTGAGACAAAAATTTGACCTCTAGAGTGTTTACAAGCTTTTCCTTTGATTTGATCTGGTGACCGTAGTTTTAGAACTAAGATGACCTAATCTAGACCTCATCAAAATTTTTATTAAGGGTAACATTCTGACTAAGTTCCATTGAGATTGGCTCAAAATTGTGAACTCTAGAGTGCTAGCAGTCAAATTGTTGACAACGACGACCAACGACCGACACAGGGCAATCAAAAAAGCTCACCTTTGGGCACTTTGTGCTCAGGTGAGCTAAAAATGAGGCTCAAAAAATCATTTTTTACTTCATTCAATTTGATCCGAGTATGCCTTGCATATAATTCTGGATATCATAACTAAATAAGGTCTTTTATATACTGACAGTGATAATTTAGTTATGGAATTTAACACATGTCCATGTCAACTGTTTAAGATCAGCACATAAAATGCGAGTTCACTGTCAGAATATTGCAAAAAAAGTAATGTCTACATATAATTGTAATATTATTTAAATGTTTTGTCAAAAGAATTTTGATACTAAACCTATAATTATAATGATTTTATGCTGAAAACTGCATTATTTCCCAGGGCTTTTCACCAGCAAATTGGGAAGAGGCCTAGGCCTTTAAAATTGTGAAATTTCTGCGCGATATCTGTCCAGATTGGGGAAAAATGCCATTTATGGAAAGATGTTGTTAGTGTAAAAAAGTTAAACAGTAATAAATATCTTAGACTCAAATTTAATTTTTACTGTTATAGATTAGACTTTACAGCACTTTATTTTTCAGACTTCCAAGTTTCACAAATCTAATCACAGGCCGTGTTTTTGGTGTTATTATTACCGGTACCCTCGGATTTACACAGAACATAACGGATAAGACTGGTAATGCGCAACATGCAGTACTTTGCGATATAGTAAGACAAAAAATCGATACTCGACAACCGCTTCCCCGATAAAACTAAAATGTAAACAAAATTAAACCATTGGTTGGTTAAAATTTGATTTTGGGAAATGTTATCTTGCATTTTAAGAAGTTTCTCTGCCGTTTTTTAGAAAATCCTTGATTAAAATAGAATAGGCTTAGTTAAAAATAGACATCAACACCAAATACACAGTTTTAAATGTGTTCATGGAATATATTGATTGATTTATTAATTTCCTAAGATTTAATAGGCGAGATCGTGTTTGCATAAAAATCCGTTGTATATTCTATTCATAGAACTGATAAAAAACGATCGGATGGACAGACGCCGAGAGTCCATGTTTTTGGTTAACAGTGATGTTTTTCTGAAGGCTTATAATTTCTCAAATCACAAATGATATCAATAATTTTTTGATCAATGGAAAGGATATAAAATAAGCATGTATTGATCACTTTTAATTATTATTTTGAAATAAAACGGATTAATTATGAACGCTTAATAGCTTACCGTGTTTTCCTAAAAGTTGAGGGCACCTACGGCGCTATTTAAATCATATGTCACTTAAAACGGTTATTCATTTTCAAAAGATATTTGAATAACGAAACATGAATATCGTAAGCATTTCGAAACTTTTTGAATTTTTAATATCCATAAATGAACGAAATTATTAAGAATTAAAAATTCTAATCCCATACACAATGTAAAATTATTGTTTTGCCCACCACCAGAACATCAATAGAATGTGGTCCAATCGATGGGATACCAATTTGTAAAAATGTGCGTTTTGTAATATTATTTAACGCGACTGGAGTTGTACACCTGTTGACTTGCAAAAACAACTGGCTCTGACGATTGAATTTTATGCTCGTTCATGACATTCATCAAAGACATTCGACTACCAAGCATAGAAATCTGAAGATTGATACGCATACCTGCCAAGTTTCCAAAATATGAATGAGTGAGATCTGTGCGAGTCGTGGCGCGCGACAAATAGAGGTGGGGGCAGGAGGGGTCTTTCCATCCCCCCCCCCCCCCCTCAAAGAATTTTTTTTTCAAGTATATATGAAAATATGCATTCTGGTGCTTTCTGAGATCATTAATATGAATTCCATGTCCACTCTTTTTTGCCTTGCTTTAACACAGTCTATATGGAAAACACATGTGACCTGATTTTTTTGGATTTTTTTTATTTCATGATAGATCTACAAGAAACTTTATTTTTCTAAAAAACAAATAAAATTGATAATGCAAATTTTATAACTGATTTTGTCAGTTAAACTGTTTTGAGTTTTTATTACAGCCATGATATCTATGGACCTAAATGTTTAATACAAACAAAACGTCTCACTGATCTACATATTCTACTTTCGATTTGAAATGTACTTTCGGTTTGAACCTGTACCGGTAAAACGGTTGTGCATAAAACTTACTTCCTGCATAGCTTGCAGAAAGCAAAACTAGGTCTATTGTTTGCTTTTAATTCTAAGCCAAGGAAATTCCAGTTCCCACGCGTTGTTTTATTTTGATGAATAATTCTTTTTTTTTCTTTTTTTTTTTTTTGGCATCTTCATGTTTTTTAGTGTCGGTCAAGGTCAAGTGCGCGAATGGTTCTAATACTTTTCCGACAATGCAATGTCCACGAATAGCATAAATAGTAACCAGTCAATCAATATCGATTATTTACGTAATTGGCTCGTAGTCATTCGGAAATTAACGCATCAATTTGATTGGTACAATCTTTCTCGGGAAGCTTCGGTTAAAGCAAAAACTGGCCAGAACCAGTTTCGGCAGGTCTGTTACGTAATCAGTACATAAAAAATGACACTTGACATGTGTTTTCTGTTTACTGTTGTCTCATCCTGTCTTAAAGTAACAATGCCAGATGGCAAATTAGAGAAAATAAGTGGTCCACAATTTTTTTTGTCTGATTTTTTTAGAAAGCGTGAGAAAATGCTCCAAATTCGTTAAATCGTGATCAAACCTTGAATTCGTGAGAATCACGATTCAAGCGTCAGACTTGACAGGTATAGATACGTCAAACCGTTATCTATCTATTTATACTGCATTACCACTCTTTACGAGTAGCCTATTATGTGCAGCTGCGTGCCTATAAAAGAAATGTAGAAGTAGAATAGACAGTAGAATACACAAATAGCTGAACAGCTGAATTATTGAATAGAGCCTTTGAAATAAAAATCAATAATATTATAAAATAAGAGCTGAAAAACAAACGCTAACCTTGTTTAGCTTTGTGCCCGACCTCTCTGTCTACTTAACATGCTTGAATAATTTTGATTTGCTGGCATACACAATTTTGTCCGAAATTCAGTTGTATACAGAATTACCCATCTTCACCAAGCAAACGAATGACGTGATTTATACACACGCCATAACGCCGCTTGACAGAACAAATAGGCAACCCGTATCCTCGATGATTTTATTCAATAACACTCCATTCCAGATGCAATATCTTCCTAGATAGAATTGCAAAAAGCTAAAATCCTGAACAAATGCTAACATGAGTCACTTTCCGTTTCCTCAAACGTTTCCGTTATAAAAACTTTTATGTAGTAATTGCAAATACGGTATGCATACACTATACATTTGTACCATGGTCTCACGAACCTAATAAAAGTCCAGTTTATAATAATCGCATAGATATGTCTTTTTGCATTTATTCTAAAGAACAAGATGCCGTCGTTTTAAGAAAAAATTTAAAAAAGTAGTCCGCCAAGCTTACAAGTCACTGATCTGTATATATTTTTAGACAATTCAGATTAAAACCAAGTGGGGATTTCCATCATGACGTCAGAGTGTAAAAATAGTCTGGCTTATCTGTCCCTTCACTGTCGTACTAAAATACATAATAAGACGGGAACCAGACTAGTCTAAAATAGCCGTAATATAGATCATATTCATGCGCTTTGTTGTATGTGCTCTTATTTATGAGAGGATGTAGAAAGTGGATGCGATTTGCCGTTTTGCACTAAGAAGTGACGGGCTTTCATTTTCCCGTCTTAATTCCATTGGAGGCGGAGCTTACGCACCGCCCCAACAAAGGTTGATACATTAGTCACGGGCAGCAGTAGCATGGATCACGTTTACATCAATTTTGCACCGCTTCGAACTCTAGCAAATCGTTTTCCCATCTATGAAACAGCCCAGCACATCGTATAATAAAGCTTACAAAAAAATATGGGGGGCAATGGACAGTACATTTGAAAGTTCCACAAATCTGCGTTGATACCAGTGTGAAAAAAATCATTAAAAAATCCAATTTTGAGAAATGCTAGAGAAGTGTAGAGCGGATGTATTGATGTATAGCAACATAGCATTGCTATCATATATCATACGAGACTGCAAGAGTGATAACAGTGACTTTTTTAATTTTCTACATATCTTGTTAGTTTTGAATTTATCGCCAAAAACATTTTTTCATTGTAAAATAACTCTAAATGTCTTTTAATTCGTGTTATTGATTGTTATAAAACTTTCAGGATATATTAGTTAGAATAAACACAACATTTTGTAAACCGTATTTAGAGAATGTTTTTCGAAATTGTGATTTTGCCTGATCTTTTACAATGGGAATAAATCATACTTGGCCGTGAAATTGACGCATTAATAAAGATATTTTGAAAATTCAAAAAGATCATTCTACCACTCTTGGAGACCTAAATGATGCGTTTAAGATTACCTTAACGCACAATATATGTATTGTTTTTCTTGTGACACAGGAAAATATTTTCAGAAGCTGGTTATATAAATTCAGTAAGAATGTTACCGTACAATGTGACTAATCGGTCTCTGTCGTTCTTTGTGTATCTAATAAGAATGAAATACAAAGGTAATACTGATATTCAATAGTGGGAAAAGGGAATTGAACATTTTTAAATCTAAAAGTGTTAATGTTCATTTACACGCGTATGAGGTACGTTACTCTGTCTAGACTTAAACCGAGGATTATTGCGTTATATGTTATTAGACCTGGATCAAACGTACTGATAAATAAAAAACTTAAGGTTATAGGCTTGCTTGTGTTTTGCTCATTAGCATAAAGCATATATTACCAAACAAGGAAGAACGCGCAAGAGTGCAATCAGTTAAACCTAGTTTTCTAATACGTCGAATATTATTTTCTGCCGTATTATATAAAAATAGTATTTTACATCCTAAAACGTCGAAACGCTTTTCCGTTGTCCTTCTTAAAGGTGGTCAATCACATTTAAACAACATTCAATGACATTTTTTACTTTTTGTATATTCCGGTAGAGAATTATTTAAGGAACAAAAAGACCGATTACATAAAGTTTGATTCCTATTTGAAATGTATATTTTATTATTTTTATAAAATTTTGTAATTACTCCCCTTTAATATGAAAATATATAAAAAGCTGGGTATTTCTTTTTATTTCGATACAATGTCTAGTTTTACATTTGCATTTGATAGACATATCAACTATTGAACAATCTGAACCAAAATGCAAGTTTAAAAGCTGTGTGTAGCTTCTGAATTCATTTATTTCCAATCTATCTTGGTTGCGCAACCAAGATAAGCAAAGGGAGGTAATAATAATTTTTCAAACTTGCGTTTCTAATGAATTCCATCTAAATACATAATTTTTAATGCAAATATTTTACAAATATATTACAATATGTCTAATATTTATACATTTCTTTAGGTAAAGTATGTTTATCAAATTTATACTTATGATAAAATAACTCTATCTTGGTTGGGCAACCAGGATAGGAAAATGAAATTTTAAAAATACCTCCAGTGAAAATCTAATTTGTATTAAGTGTTAAATGAACATAAATGAGTGTAAATGATCAGATGCTAAAGTTTCGAACAAATCCGTTACATGGCCAAAATCTGATTATCCACCTTTAAATGCACGCAAAATGACCTCAATTTACAAACCGAATTCTGAGGTTCCTGTAGTCAAAGTACTGTAGATGTAAGTTTAGTTGAAACATAATGAATTGTGTGATTGCCTTGCCACTTCATCCTAAATACACACGTACTTCAAATTAGGTCACTTTTGTATGCGATATGATAAGACAACAGTTGTATTCGCGTTGTTAAGGTATAGGTCCATGTTTCTGAGAGAAAAAAGTTTGAACGTCATCAAATCATAGAAAGAAAGCATTGTTTTACATGAAAATATAACAGCATATAAAACATTTATATTATTGTACAAAACCATTGTCAATTTATTCATATATGTATTGTGCGTGTGTGTGTGTTCGGGTTTAACCTCTTTTTCAACAATTTTTCAGTCATATAAACGACGGATATATATGTATTGAATTCCGGAAAGGGGCTACATGAAGGGGCCACACTTCTGGACAGTCCAGCGCCTTTAAAAACTTGCCATTTTTAAAAAGTTGTTACATGTCTTCGTTTTGATGCATTTGCAACATCGTGCGTGTGTTTAAACTTTACATAACTAGGTGAAACATCGTTTTTACAATTGTTTACATTTATTTCTTTACAAATGGCATTCTTATGGGGGACAACTCATTTAGAATATTTTAAGTATCCAACTCCGTGGGACAGAACGTATTGGACAGATAAGTTGTGTGTCAAGATGCTGTTCATTCGCTAAAACAATCTGTTGTTTTGTGATATACTGCTAAACCTTAAGAATTCAAAATTGATTTTTGGTTGCGGGTTTATCCCGCTACCAAAGTTAAGTGTATCTCTGACAATCATGTAGCATCTTTATTTGATTCCAAATCACATCCAAAGAAATTTGTTCATGTGCTACACAAAGTAGTCCCATTCATGAACAATGCGGATGAATACTCAATGATCGAGCAGTTCTTATTCATCCTCTATCCATTCACACTGGCCATTTAGATTATATAAGATCTGTCAATGATTAGGTATTCCTGCTCATGGTTACACCAATGACTTCCAGCTGTTCATGTAAGGTCAGGCAGAGTTTATCTTAGATCGAGGCATATTAGAATTTGTTTCTTATACATGTATATTTATACATTGGCATTTAAAATGAAAATAACTCTAGCAAAACCCGCAACCATCAGACATCTCAAGGCTTTGATTATTATACGAGGGGCGGTTCAAAAATAATGCAACTGATTATCGTGCCGCCTTGCATTGCACTAAATTCACATAAAAAGCATACCGATATAACGGGACATCCATTCTCTACACATAGATACCAAAATAGCAAGAAAAAAGTAAAGGCAGCTGAAGTTCGAGGTTATATAAAGATGCAAGCTTGGCGTATCTGCGAATGAGATTTTTGAGGAATTGTGCGATGTTTATGGACAGAATGAAAGTCACGAGTTGGGTTAAGAAGTTTAAAAGCGGCTTTGACTCAATTAATGATGCACCAAAGTCTGGACGTCCTTGTAGTGCCACTTCTAACAATATGGTCGAAAAAGTATGCAATGTGGTTAAGTGTGACGCAAGACTAACTGTTCTACAGATAACTAGTATAGGTGGTATCTCAGTCTTCTGTGTATTCCGCATTTGAAAATGAGACGCATTACAGCTAGATGGACCCCTCATTTATTGTTGGACAAGCAAAAACGTCTTTAATTTGAAACAGTCAGAAATGTGCTTAAAATGTTTCCAAAATACCATAGAAAGCAGTTTTTCGACAGTATTACTGGAGATGAAATATTAGTACACTTTTTTGAGTCTGCTAGGAAAATTAACAACAAAATACGGGCTATCAAAAACTGCCGCCGCCTCTCAATTGCCAAAAGATTGATGAGTGCTAAAAAAGCAATGTTTGTTATTTTCCTCCATATCCGTGGTCCGATTATGCACTTGGTTGTACCAAATAGAATATGTGACTGGATTATTTTATTAAGAGAAAGTGTTGAGGAAACTTAATTCTAACACGATCCACAGCAATTGCTATATAAACATATAGCAAAATCGCCTATACATGAATCTACGATAAAATATGGCTGGCTGTTACATTTCACCTCCTGTGATTGTGACATTAGAGATTCTACTTCAGTTCCATTACATACGAATTATTTCAGGGCCAAACGGTTGAAAACAGCATTTCAAAAACATAAATATGATAAAAAGTCATACTGACTTATGTGTAGGACCGCAAAACACGTTCTGATCTCTACGAACGAATTCAATTAGCTCAATTATGATTCAGCGGTGACGTCATAAATGTATGACATAAAGTATAACGTCATAATGATGTGACGTCATATAAAAGTTAAGTTCGTCACTCGTAACACAGGGTCAAATCGCCTAATTTGATGATTGTATTCATAATTAGTTTGCGAGCTGTTAGATTATTTACTTATTTATAATACTTTTCAAAATTCTGATAAAAAAAGAAAAAAATATCTATACGTTCCATTGGCTATGCAACACTTTCTAAACATAGAGGGTAAATTGTAATAGCATATGACCCGAATGACGTATTACGCTGAAAATGTAGTACTGTAAAATACTAATTATTTGCGTTGTTAGAATCGAAATAATATATATTTTCCAGTAATTTTATCAGTTAATAAAACATGGGCAGTCGTTTGGATGCGAATAATTAAATTACGCACTCGTGATTTAATTATTACGCATACAAACTCCTGTCCATGTTTATTAACTGATAAAATATAGGAACAGATTATTATTTCTTAAGCAACAAAGTTTTAAACGAAGCCCACATACAGGGTTTAAGCACCTATCCCTGCTGCACGACAACGCTCCTTCGCATAAGTTGTTGTGACCTCGTTTTTGAATAAAGAAATAGTTCGAGTTCTTCCACATGCACCATATTTCCTAGACCTAGCCCCGTTTGACTATTTCTTGTTCCCTAGAATGAAAAATACATTTAGCTGGTAGACATCATAGGTTCCGACATGCTCTCGGATCCTCTGTTAATCGGTGTATGCTGTGTATACCTAAACATGAGTATGAAAATGCCATTAAAATTGGAGTTAACGTTTGAAACTTTGTGTACATAGCAAGTGTGATTACTTTGATGATATGACGCGTAAATAAATCAAAATCTATCAGACGCCCGCTTTTTATTACCCAAGTTGCATTCCTTTTGAAATGCCCGCTCGTATACCTACATAAATTCTCTCAAAATACGACTTGTATTTCACAAATAAATATGAACAGTCAGAAAACCCCGTATTGTTTGTTGCCGGACTACTTTCATTTAATATCACACACTAAAACTTCACTCATTTCTGTATGATTTTGCAAGGACGGATCAAAGTCTCGTGAGATCCGATCTGGTAAAATCCACTCAAGCCGAACACAGCATCCCAGATTGCGCTACTATTATAATAACCTTATTAATATTGTTACGATCCAGGGGGCAGAGGTCTCCTAGTACCGGCTATGAACAAACAGGCTATCTGTCAAACGATCTTTGTAAATTATGCAGGTGTACTTTTCATAGGGGTAGTACGGTAGCTTGACTAAATCCGAGTTACAGTTCGCACGGTAGTGGGCTGAATATAGCTTAGAGTAAATACGGTAGTCAGTTGAATCCAATTTAGTTAATTACGGTAGATGGCTTGATCTAAGTAAGAGTAAGTACGGTAGTAGACTGAATCTAACTTGGGCATATACGGTAGTTGGCTGAGTCTAACCTAGTTACCATGGCAGGTGAAACCACCCTCAACACCTGGGTAGTACAAGTAAGTGCATGTATCAGGGTAAATACGGCAGTTGGTACTGGTAAACACAGTAGTAATAAGGTATATTAATTTTGCCGACCTGTTAAGTTATTTCTTCTAAGCACAGGAAACAACAGAGGACAATGCTGGCTTTCCATAACCTTGATTAATATCTGCATAAATATTCAACAACACTGATGTAACAGTTCAATTAACTTTTATTTTATAGATCTAGATTAGGTAAATCTTTAGAGAACAATAACTGGATTCTGTTAACTTCAGATTAGTCTATTAATTCATAAAATACGACTTTCTATGAATTGTATAATGTTGATAAGAATACATTGACTAGACATAATAAATATAATGAGCGTATTTCAAGATCTCCGTGTAGTTGTATAACAGCATTTCACAAAACGCGTAGTTTCTATAACAGTATAATAACTGTTGTGACAATAATACCAGAGTTTGCTATACACAAATAACAATTTGAAGCACTGTTTCTTTAAAAATATATCAAAATGTTGTAAAAGTCTGTAGAAATAAGTTAGAATAACAATGATCCCAGGTCTAAGCAATTTACTTCGACGGCTCTTTACTTCGTGAATTTATTTTGCTTACATCTAAATTATTCGTGATAAAACAGGGAATAACAGCGTAGGATGTATGCTCAAGAGGTTCGAAAGCTAGACTGACTGGTGACCAAAAATTGGGCAGCTTATATACTAAGCAGTGGTAGACTGACCCAAAGTTGGTAGCTTCTAGCCGGATTTGGTAGTGCTGACCGAAGATTGGTAGAATGTCCGCTACCCAAAACGGGTAGTGACCCAAAATTGGTAGAGAAAACTGTATTAATTCTGACAAGAAAATGGCCACTAAAATCTAATGAAAAATGCAACTGACTAAGTTTAACATTGAATATTGTAATAACTACGGTAACAACCTTTATCAAACTACTGTATAGGTAAAATAGAGAGGTTATATTCTCAATATATCGATGACTAAGCGTTTACTCGGCCGTAACTATCCCACAATGCAAGAGATAAAATGGCGTATACAGTAGGATTTGTAAAAATCAATAACATGTTTTTACGTTTTAAAAATGATTTAAACGTGGATTTAAACACTGACACTTGGCTAAAACACAGCTTCAATACCATAGTTTACGAAGGAATCGACATATTTAACAGACTTTATGGAATAACAATGAAATAAGCATAAACACTTGGAAAGATTAGGATATTGCGGAATCATGTGGCTTCGACCTAATGTCAGGTAGGAAAATCTGGAATTTTTCAACAGATACACTATGAAAAAGACAGGAAAGATAAAAGGCAATCACTGTTTGTTTAATGTGTAGACTGCCCGATAAATATTTCTGGTCAGAATACATATTTTATGTATGGTGAATTGCCACATGCTTCGCACGAGTATGGAGATTTTGAATACCTAAAACACTATGAAAAATAAAGGTAAATGTTCACTTTGTTCAAATTTTGACTAGTGTTCAAGTGTAAAGTAGTGTTTCAGCATAATAAATTAGTGTTTAAGTATTATTTTATAACCGTCTGAACAACCGGTTCATAAAGGTAACAACAGGTCATGTAAAAAGTTGATCAAAATCCGGGGCACTTCACCACCCCCTCTGCCTTATGGCTAAACTCCTGTTGCCACACTAAGTCACAGTTACTCACAAAGTTACACATAACAAACTGAGTCTTTTAAATGTCTCTCAAAATGGACGTATGTAATTTAAAGCACTTAAGTTAGTTAATAATTATAATAAGTAAAGTTCTCCTAAAATGTCGCTTCGATCACTCTGAATAAGCTTTAAAGTCAATGTTTTTGTTCTGTCAAATAGATAATTATATCCGAACGAACATCTTAGTGTGATTAAGCTGGTCCTTCCATACCCCCTCAGAGCCCTCCCGCCATTGACGGGCACTGAGTGGGCCTGCCATTGCCCTCATGACAGGCGTTTTACCCCCTCATTGCTACCTGGCGTTACTTGCAACGAGAGGACCTGCAAAGCAGGCGATAAACCCAAAACAAGAACTGTAAACATGCTGGGGCTCGGACTGAGTCCTAATTTTTCTTAACCTTTTTCACGGTGCTTTTCAAACTTGTGTTTTCCTTTCCAGGAGGAGAGTTACGTTTCCTGTTGTTTACTTGAAATAGGGGTGTCCTAGATCTTCCCCGGGGAGCTGGTGGATGCACTGGAAAGGTTCTGCGTGCGCAAGTTCTTTCAAGAGACATGACTGCGCGGTGGTGGTTCTGCATTTCCGTGATTGCTGACCGCAGATTCCGGTTTACGGTGTGCAGCTCCCTACCATTGGACTCAATGGCCTGCAGGATCTCGATAAACCGCGTGTCTTCCGGTTTACTGGAACTCCTAGTACTGGTTTGCTTTGTACTGGGTGCCGTCTTGGGTGCTTCTTCAGTCATGGACTCAGTCTGGACCTTCTGTCCCTCCCGGTTGGGTGCTTCCACACTCATAAGACTTCTCTGTCTGGACCTTCTGGCCCTCCTGGTATAACGGGTCTGATGTATATACTCCGTCAAGGATATCGTCCAACAAGTAGACCGCCTCATCTTGTAGTGGGGTTCCCTTGGACTTTGACCCTGAAATTTTCGCCTTAGCTGGTGTGGTAGTGACCACCTGCTGGTTTGATTTTGAGAAATCAGGGAGGCAGCTCAGTGAAGGCATGTCGAGCTGACTACCGAAAGTTAATACTGGGTTATGTGTACCTGACACCGCAGTCATGGCTGAAGGCCCTTGTAACGTCTCTGTTAGAAGTTTAGGCAGAGATGCTGGTACGAACGGAGAAACTACTGGTGTGACTGATAGCGCAGCTTGTAAACTAGGTCTTTGAAAGTTTGCTGTAGGTAACATTAATGGTGGTGCTTGAACAGTATAGTGGCTTGAAGGTGCATTAAATGTGGTCTCAGGCATTGATGTTTGCTGCATGCCACTGTGTGGGAAGACCCCATAGACCTGGTTTAAGGGAACCTGTACTTGTACTTGTGGCTTTGTAGCCTTGGGCTTTGGCGTTACCACCGGTGGCGGTACCTCAAAGTCTGCCAACCAGTCCGGCAAGGCTGGTTCATCTGTGTCTTGTGCGTCATAGATGCTCGAGTCAAATTCTACAGATTCTAAGTCAGCCATACTGCATTCATCGACGACCGCATAGATGAGCGTATTCACATCGATTGGATTTTCCGACCTATTGAGAACGGTCGCCAAGTTAGGTGCCCCAGACCTCAATGCTTCCTCCTTGTGTCGTTGGTAGTTGTTGATGTGATGAACCAGAGTCGTTCGGTCCGTGCACCGAAAGTTACACAAACTGCAGCTATATGGAACACGATCCATAGGTACATGATATTTCAACACGTGGCCTAGTAATCGTCCCTTCCTGTCCTCCTTGCCACATACCCTGCATGCATACCGTCGGTGCTTTGTCTCCTTCGATGGTTTCCTTCTGTAACAAGAACCATGGTTATAAATAAGGGAACATTTAATGCAAGTGGTCTGGTACCATTGTCACTTGGTATGAGTAGCGATGAATCACCAAACGCGATATATTCGGATTCATGGCTTCACTATAAAGATCGGCGGCAATGTGCCAATGCCTACCCAGTCACAACTGTCTGCTATTACAACGGTTATACACATATGAACGAACTCGATAATTCATCATATTGCCGTTTCGAGCGAAGCGAAAAACTTTTTTTTATCGCACTAATATTTTAAATTGTACTATATAATCACTATACAATGTACGCAGGCGTACCTGTTATTATATACTTTTATATAACTTATACACTTTTACACTTGTACATTAGTTAGATTATTTTATTACTTTTATATGACTGTTTATTGATTTTTTTTTTTTTTTTGATTTTTGTTTTACGCAACGACACACTATATCACAGTTTGAGCTTATTACGGTATGCAGTACCAGTGCAAGCGTTTCACTAAAACAGCGAAACAGTTCATTAACAGCACAGTTTATGCTTTCAAAGCAGTTTTAAACACAGGGTCAAGTACTACTAGAAAAAATCAAAGTTTTGTTTACAAACAAATACTGTCAGTACGACCAGTATGAATTACACTAATTGCAGTATGCATTATACTATTCACTGTATGAATTATACTAAAGAACAAAGTTCAGTATGAAGACACATTACAAGTTTTACAACATCAATAGGTAACATAGACTTGCCGTCCGGTTTTAGCAATGAAACTATAAAATCGAACAAAACTGGTTTACTGCTGCCTCTTTAGCCGCTTGGACACGGGGATAGTCCATTTTGGAGGTGTGTCTCCATCGTATCGTTTTAATTTGTTATGGTGGATAATCTTAGAGTAACCATCTCTGTCCAGCTGGATTTCATAGTTTAACGCCGATATTTTCTGTTTTATCACGAATGGACCTGCATAACGCTTTTCAAGCTTTGGACACACTCCAACTTTTTTAGTCTCGTGAAGACACCAAACTAGGTCTCCTTGCTGGTAGTTATTCAGAGATACCCTGGTGTCATACACTTCCTTGCTACGTTTAGCGCTAAAGTGTAGATATTTGCGAGCTACCTCGTGGGCATGTAACATGCGGTCCCTGAGCGTTTCTACGTAATCACAAAAGGGTGGCACGTCCCTGGGGCTGGTGTTCTCTTTGTGGCCGTAGACAATGTCGACCGGCAACCGTATCTCCCTGCCTAAGCTGAGCAGATTTGGACTTAGGTTGGTGGACTCATTTGGTGTCGACCTGTATGCTCCAGGTACAAGTCCCAGTCCTCTTGTTCTCCAGTCAAGTAAGCTCGTATCATCTTTAAGAGCGATCTGTTATATCTCTCTGTTTGGCCATTGCAGCCAGCGTTTCTGGGACTGGTACGAGTCTTCTTCACAGACAATAGCCGACATAGTTCCTGAAAGACCCTACTCTCAAAAGTCGCTCCCTGGTCGCTGTGGATCCTCAGTGGAGTTCCCCATCTAGCCACAAAATCGTTACATATCCGTCTTGCACAGTCCTCTGCTTTCTGGTTTGGAACTGCCGCGACTTCAACATACCGGTATTTCGTGAATGCATCTGTCATTACTAGTATGTATCTGTTACCACGTGGAGTGAATGGGAGAGGCCCTAAATAGTCCAAGCGTATCCCAAGGTGCGCCACTTTTGATATGTCCCATAGGAGCTCTAGGAATTCGATGTGGGTGCTTGTCAGAGGCACAAACGTCGCACTTTCTAATGAACCACTTGATGTCTTGCTTCAAGTTGTACCAGTAGTAACGCTGCGAAATCTTGTCTTTGGTTTTACGCACCCCAAGGTGTCCGGAGAGAAGACTGCT
Source organism: Mercenaria mercenaria (assembly GCF_021730395.1). Classification (NCBI taxonomy): domain Eukaryota; kingdom Metazoa; phylum Mollusca; class Bivalvia; order Venerida; family Veneridae; genus Mercenaria; species Mercenaria mercenaria. The sequence continues at coordinate 91,359,712 of NC_069365.1, forward strand.
ATGCATCTGGTTTAGTACTTCCGAGCGTATATGTTGCGGGACCACCATCTGAGTAAAATCACCAGTTCCGTTCCTTTTCCTGAAAGATTTGCTGAGGATACCGTCCTTCACAAATAAATCATCCCATATTATCCAATAATGTCTACAGGCTGGGCTCTTGGACTCCATTTCTTCACGACCAGGTCTACTTCCATCCAACTTAGCCGATAAGATGGGTGCTATGTCAGGATCCAGCAACTGCTTCGCCGCAAAGTCTTGAGGAGATACGGACAAACACCATTGTTTTACTGTATTTCTGCTGTCTGACTTGGATGTACTCGCTTAGGCTCTTCAGACGCGTAGTCTGTCATAGCTCTAACCGGTACTGTTTTATCAACTGCTCACATGTCACTATCCTCAGCGGCCTCAATGACTTCTTCGCTAGGTACATGTTGCTGAAGCTCTATCGTCTGGGCTCGCCTTGTACATTTGGCACAGGGTCCACACTTCAATTGCTCACTCATATCAACGTTGCTGCATGTACAGTCTTTTGGTGTTGGGCATCTTGACAGGGTATCACAATGGGCCATTCTGCTGCCAGGGCGATATTCTATTTCGAAGTCGAAAGGTGCTAGTATCTCAATCCACCTAGCTATTTTGCCACTGGGCTCCTTCAATCTGAAAAGCCACACCAGAGCTTGATGGTCGCTGCGAACTACAAAATGACGACCAAGAAGGTACTGGCGGAAGTACTGAATAAAATAAACTACTGCAAGGAGTTCTTGCTCGGTAATGCAATAGTTTTTCCCAGCCTTATTCATATCCCGACTAGCATAAGCGATCACGCGCTCTCTGTCGGACTGTACATGCGAAAGTACCGCGCCTATTCCAGTTCCGGGCGCATCCATGTCAAGATAGAAACTTCCGGCCTTATTCAATGGATAGCCCAATATCTCAGGACCCATTAGAGCTTTTTTAATGAGGTTAAATGCCACTTCACAAGCTTCCGTCCAGTGGAAGGTAGCTTCTTTCTTTGTGAGGTCAATCAAGGGACGGGCTATTCTAGCGTAATTTCTAACAAAACGGCGATATGACCCGGTGGCGACAAATTGTTTTACTTGTTTTAGGTTTTGTGGGCGTGGCCATTCAGCAATTTTCAGGACATTAGCGGGGTCTGGTAGGACACCTTCTTTTGAAACAACATGACCTAAAAATACTACTTTCGTCTGCAATAGGTGACATTTGTCTGGCCTAAGTTTCAACCCAGTGGTCTTGATACGATCTAGAACCTGTTCTACGCGCTGCATGTGCTGCTCAAAGTTGGAGTCATAGACGATTATATCATCAATATACACTAAACAGGTTTCCCATTGTAAACCCTGAAGTGCGATTTCCATGGTTCGCTGAAATGTGCTTGCGGCATTATTCAGACCGAAGGGCATACGGGTCATTTCAAAGTGGCCATATTTGCAACAGAATGCGCTTTTTGGAATATCATCAGGCTTAAGTGGAATCTGAAAGTAGCCACTAGTCAGGTCAAAACTACTAAACAATGAAGCACCAGCGACAGCATCTAAACAATCTTGAATGCGTGGGAGGGGGAAACCATCTGGTTTGACAAGCATGTTGACCTTACGGTAATCGACACAGGGCCTAATCGCCCCTGACTTCTTTTTCACTAATACAATTGGTGATGCCCAAGGAGACGTACTCTTACGAATGACACCCTTTTGTAATAGGTCTTCAATTGCCTTCTTTTCTTCTTCCGCATAAGCTAGTGGAACCCTTCTCGGACGTTGTTTTATTGGTAGGGCATCTCCTGTGTTTATGGGGTGCTCTGCTAAATCAGAAAGCCCAATGTCCCAATCTGACTTGGAGAAGGTGTCTTTGTGTTTCAATAACAATCCAGCTATAATCTGTTTCTCTCGATATGGTCTGCCCTCGGTTGCCTTCTGGTATAAGTTCTCCAGATGTTCTGGCACATTATCTGCGTCTGCCGTTTCAAAAAACGACTGTTCTACAAATTCATCTTCGGCTCTACTTGACTGGACTCTGCGTATGCTCTCAAAGTTTTGTGTCTCCTCGGCGTGTTCTGTTTTGGTTATAGTGCTAAGGACTCTATCTATCCGTTCTGCTTTGCCAATTTCTGCATCTTGTTTGAGTGTCACATCATATGGGAAGGGATTTAAAATTCGAACTTTGCAGGTTGGATATTGATTTATATTGACCAGTGTACATGCCATTTGTAGTGGGTAACTACCTTTGAAATGGTCTGAAGGCTCCACAATATAATCAGCCTCATGATTCTTATCTTCTTCAAAACGTTCCACATACACACTCACAACTGCTTCAGCCTGACCAGGCAGTTTAACATCATCTGCTACTACCACTCGCCTTGCCCTCTTTGTACTACCAACCTGAAAAATTGGTATACTGTCACCATTTAAGACAATCTTGTTATGCGTCAATAAAATAACTGCTGGCCCTTTCTTACTACCCATCAATATGTCACACCCTAAGAGAGCCTCATCCTCTATCTCAGCAACCAAGACATCACAACGCAAGTCCAGTGGCCCCAACGTCAGATCGAATACTACCTTCCCAGATTCCTTGATTGGAGTACCTCCTGCACCAACAATACAGGACGAGTGATCAAGTTCAGGACGTTTACTGCCTCGTAACCTATTATATACCCTCGTAGAAATGACGGTTCTTGAAACACCAGTGTCTGCGGTAAACGTAACTGGGACTCCGTTTACAGTGCCTCGCACGTAAACACCATCTGCCAGACTTTTCTTTCTCTCTGCCTTAACCTCTCTCGTAGACTGAGGCTCCTTTGTTCCCTTGTCAGATGTTGAAGTTTGTATTTGGCCTGCAAAATTTAATTTGGACCGCTCGTCGGCCTTCAGAGTAGGTCCCTTGTAGTTTAAAGGTTCCTTCATATGGGTTTCTCTATTCCCATCTTTGGTGTTTAGCCGACCTGGAGGCTTCTTTCCTTTATCAGGGCAATTTCTGGCATAATACCCCATACTGTGGCAGTTATAGCGCTCAATATCTTTTCTGTTTTGACCCTTTCTAACATTGTCTTGTTCTGCCTTTTCAAGTCTGCCTTCAAGTTTTTCCATCTTTGCCAATAGGTCTTGAATCAGTTTGTTACTGGCTGCGTCATGTCATGACTCCTAACCCCTGCATTAGTATCTACTTTTTCATTGCTGAATCTGCTTCTCACATTTCTTTCCTTTTCACTTCTATCAAAGGACTTGTCTGGGCCTGGATAATCATAAGCACGCCGGGTCTGAAACCGACTACGCCTGTCACCCCTTCCAATTCCTCTAATTTGCATAAGGTTGACTGCATAACACACTGCTTCATCTATGTTCTGTGGTTCCTTGTTAAACTCAACTTCAAAGCGAACCTCTTCATCATGAAGACCATCCAAGAAACGCCTCACAACGTCTTTATCTCTTGTTCTGCGGTCACGGTAACCATGTGCCTTATCATATAATCGCTTAAGATCGGCAGCGTATTCTTCAGTTGTTTCATCAGGCCTTTGCGTCCTGTGGCTAAATTTGTCTGCAAAAGATCGTGCGGTTTCAATCATCCTGAACCGGCTATTCATCTCAGAGATAAGATCAGAGTAGTAATTCAGTATCAAGGGAGACAACTGAGTGAAAACAAACTGAGCAGCTGTGCCTTCGAGTCTTGGCAGTAGATTATCTAACCTTTCATCATCTGACCATTGACACCTTCTGGCTATAGCCTGAAATTGTGCTATCCAAGTCGCCCATTCTTCTTTCCCACTGAAACATGGTAACTTAACTGAAGGTTGTCTTGAAAACCGTGCTGACTGCTGTGGAATTCTTTGAGGTCCGTAAAACTGCCTACCATAAGGTGCAAGTAACTCAGGTGTATCACCCCTTGCCTGTCTGTAATCTGGCTCAAACTCACTGTATTCCCTTAAATGTATTTCTGGAGCATTTTGATTCCTAAAATGACCCTCACCCCCATTTTGAAAACCCCCTTCAAAAGGACTATGACTTTGTCTAACGCATTGCTCAGGACAACTAGTACGTGCTTGTATGCGATGGCCCCTTGTACCAAGACGCTGGTGGTCTATTTCTATAGGTCTGTGATTTTCTACCTGGATACCCTGGTGGTCTGTCCTACACTGTTCACTGGATGAAATTCTAACGGGCTGGTCTCCTCTGCTGCTGTCAGTTAAAGAAGCAAGTTGCACATTAGCTCTGTTATTATTAGAATTTAAATTATTCATGTTAGCGTGCTCTGATGTAGGATTTTGCTGACTATTACTTTTGATGCTCTGCAGCTGTTCAACAACATCTCTAAGAATGCCGGCCATACTGGTCATCTGCTCTTGGAGTTCTACTTCGATCATATTGTTAGAGGTGTTTACAGCATTATCAACCATGTCGATAGTTCCACATTCAGATACAGAATCTAATGTTTCTGAACAATCGTCAGACTGCAAATGTTCCCTTCTAGGCCTAAAGCTAATCTCACCAGAACTGTCAACCGGATTCGGACTGCTCATGCTTCAAGTTACTGGTGTCTCAAATACCGACACTTAATACGCTATTTCGTTGTGCAGTACTCTTTCGGTACCTCTCTGGATCAAAAAGTTTCGTATCACAGGATCTGTCTTTGAAATTGACAGATCCCATCGCTGCCACCAAGAAATGTGTTACGATCCAGGGGGTAGAGGTCTCCTAATACTGGCTATGAACAAACAGGCTATCTGTCAAACGATCTTTGTAAATTATGCAGGTGTACTTTTCATAGGGGTAGTACGGTAGCTTGACTAAATCCGAGTTACAGTTCGCACGGTAGTGGGCTGAATATAGCTTAGAGTAAATGCGGTAGTCAGTTGAATCCAATTTAGTTAATTACGGTAGCTGGCTTGATCTAAGTAAGAGTAAGTACGGTAGTAGACTGAATCTAACTTGGGCATATACGGTAGTTGGCTGAGTCTAACCTAGTTACCATGGCAGGTGAAACCACCCTCAACACCTGGTTAGTACAAGTAAAGTGCATGTATCAGGGTAAATGCGGCAGTTGGTACTGGTGAACACAGTAGTAATAAGGTATATTAATTTTGCCGACCTGTTAAGTTATTTCTTCTAAGCACAGGAAACAACAGAGGACAATGTTGGCTTTCCATAGCCTTGATTAATATCTGCATAAATATTCAACAACACTGATGTAACAGTTCAATTAACTTTTATTCTATAGATTAGGTAAATCTATAGAGAACAATAACTGGATTCTGTTAACTTCAGATTAGTCTATTAATTCATAAAATACGACTTTCTATGAATTGTATAATGTTGATAAGAATACATTGACTAGACATAATAAATATAATGAGCGTATTTCAAGATCTCCGTGTAGTTGAATAACAGCATTTCACAAAACGCGTAGTTTCTATAACAGTATAATAACTGTTGTGACAATAATACCAGAGTTTGCTATACACAAATAACAATTTGAAGCACTGTTTCTTTAAAAATATATCAAAATGTTGTAAAAGTCTGTAGAAATAAGTTAAAATAACAATGATCCCAGGTCTAAGCAATTTACTTCGACGGCTCTTTACTTCGTGAATTTATTTTGCTTACATCTAAATTATTCGTGATAAAACAGGGAATAACAGCGTAGGATGTATGCTCAAGAGGTTCGAAAGCTAGACTGACTGATGACCAAAAATTGGGCAGCTTATATAATAAGCAGTGGTAGACTGACCCAAAGTTGGTAGCTTCTAGCCGGATTTGGTAGTGCTGACCGAAAATTGGTAGAATGTCCGCTATCCAAAACGGGTAGTGACCCAAAATTGGTAGAGAAAACTGTATTAATTCTGACAAGAAAATGGCCGCTAAAGTCTAATGAAAAATGCAACTGACTAAGTTTTACATTGAATATTGTAATAACTACGGTAACAACCTTTATCAAATTACTGTATAGGTAAAATAGAGAGGTTATATTCTCAATATATCGATGACTAAGCGGTCAATCGGCCGTAACTTTCCCACAATGCAAGAGATAAAATGGCGTATACAGTAGGATTTGTAAAAATCAATAACATGTTTTTACGTTTTAAAAATGATTTAAACGTGGATTTAAACACTGACACTTGGCTTAAACACAGCTTCAATACCATAGTTTACGAAGGAATCGACATATTTAACAGACTTTATGGAATAACAATGAAATAAGCATAAACACTTGGAAAGATTAGGATATTGCGGAATCATGTGGCTCCGACCTAATGTCAGGAAGGAAAATCTGGAATATTTCAACAGATACACTATGAAAAAGACAGGAAAGATAAAAGGCAATCACTGTTTGTTTAATGTGTAGACTGCCCGATAAATATTTCTGGTCAGAATACATATTTTATGTCTGGTGAATTGCCACATGCTTCGCACGAGTATGGAGATCTTGAATACCTAAAACACTATGAAAAATAAAGGTAAATGTTCACTTTGTCCAAGTTTTGACTAGTGTTCAAGTGTAAAGTAGTGTTTCAGCATAACAAATTAGTGTTCAAGTATTATTTTATAACCGTCTGAACAACCGGTTCATAATGGTAACAACAGTTCATGTAAAAAGTTGATCAAAATCCGGGGCACTTCAATATAACCTCTAGTTATATTGTTGGAGATGTATTGAAGAGACCGTCGAGAAATTCAGAGAAGCAATCAATTTCATCATGTTACCGTAACATGCTTTTTTCTTTATTCCACTTTAAATTTAAGACAATTCCATTGATATGATATCTGAAGAACTTTGAGTGGATTGATAGGAACTTTTAATTTTTCAAAATATGAGTTTGCTTTGAATGTATTTTCCAACAAGAGCGCCGCCAAGCGGGGCAATATACGCCCGAAGGGTTACATCAGAGGATGGGAGTAAAATTTCAAGAACTTGACTGTTGAAGCCCAAAGGACAGGAACAACAAAAAGAAAAAAATCCAAAAAGAAAAATTCTAAGTCCAAACAAAAATTCTTACTAGGTAAAGTTATGTCAAAATATGTTGTACCACAGAAAATTGGTCTCAGTTTTTCCCTACTGCCAATAATAAAAAAGTTTTAAAATAAGCTATTTATAGTAACAAAAAAGGGAAGTAATTAAAAAAAAATGTAAGAGAACAAAAAGGGATCTGCCAAATAAAAATAAGAGCACTGCAATGCATAGCAATATACACAAAGCAAAGTCATATATGACCTTTGACCCCTAAGTGTGACCTTGACCTTGAAGCGAGTCATCCAAAACATGCGCTTTGCACGTCACCTCAGTGTGGTGAACATTTGTACTAAGTTTCTTTGAAATCCTTCAAGCAGTTCAAGAGTTACAGAGCGGACACAGCAAAGTCATATATGACCTTTCACTCCTAAGTGCGACCTTGACCTTGAAGCTAGTCATCCGAAACAAGCGCTCGGCACGTCGACTCAGTGTGGTGAACATTTGTGCCAAGATTCTTTGAAATCCTTCAAGCAGTTCAAGAGTTACAGAGCGAACACGAAACACACACATATGACCTTTGACCCCTAAGTGTGACCTTGACCTTGAAAAGAGACATCCAAAACATGCGCTCTGCACGTCATCTCAGTGTGGTGAACATTTGTGTCAAGTTTCTTTGAAATCCTTCAAGAGTTACAGAGCAGACACGAAATTGCTAACGGACGGACGCACAGACGGACACCGAGACCATAACATAATACGTCCCTTCGGGCGTATAAAAATGACAATTTTAATTATTCTGACCCCAAAAAAAGCAATTTTGATTTTGTTTATATATGTTCTAAAATATATAAAATATATAACTTTCAAGATGCCTTAGTTAGCGTAAACTCAATATTTCTACGTATAAAATTTGTCAAAATAGTTGTTTTGTCCTTTTTCAACGTACGGAATATACATTTTTGGTTATAGAACCGATGTTATCATGGTTATCTTAAACCTACTAGTAACATTGGAGGTTTGTTTTCAGAATGATGTATTATTTTATCTGGATCAAGCGAAATAGATCCACACTTCGTGAAAAATATCCTTTCACGGCTGATGTAGATCAAACTGTAGGCGCTTTGTTGCTGTACACTTCTTTTAAATATATGAACGCATCTCGTAATTGTAAAAAATGTCGGAAAACGGTCTGAACTGTTCACATTGTCTTGTATACATGTTCATTCTTTTTAAATATTGCTTAGTCTTTACAATATTGAAGTGGTGAGACAGAAACTCACCTAATACAGAATGGCAGCATAACAATCTTACACGTGTGTTTAATTGCCTTTCAGTGCGTTCCAGATATGAACAAACTCAACCAAATTTATTCTGATTTTATTTTACTTGATTACATTTGATTATTCCAACGGATCTTCTAACATATATATCTAAGTTATTATATGCTTTTTTTTCTATAACTGAGGATTACTTCATTGATCCATTGATCAAAAGACTTTATTAAATGAAAGTGTTTCGGTTAAGCTGCAATTTTATTTCCGACGTTACGCATATCGTACAATTTTTTTTTTTTTTTTAATGTCCGACGACCCTTTCCGTGTCTTTATTGATAGATAAATCAAATGTAATATGACTGTAAACCAATATCACAGGGATCTGAAATTCTATCAATAATTAAGCCAGAACAAGTCTATATAAAATACCCACTCTATATAAAAAACACCAGAAATTCAAAGCATTCACACCCCTTCCACTACATGAAAACAAAAAGATTTTTAACAAAAATAGAGGTGCGAGTGTGAAAGGGTGGTTTCATTATCTAAAGGCAACAAAAATATATCCGGACCTGTGCTTACTTGTCGCTGTCACCGTATTGACTAACATAAAATCAATAGTTTTAAAACTATTTCGTTTGTCGTCGATGCAATTGTGTGACGTCATAGGTTAATGTATATTTCTGCCGTGGAGTTAATAAATTTCTTGTGTAAATGCCTGTATCCGGTAATACGGTAAGGAACACATACGATATAAAGTACAATATCATGAACGCGTAATCATGCATTTTGTCATAGCAGGATTGTCATTTACAACACAAATAACATTTATTATTATACCTCATATAAATTTCCAATGCAAATTTTCCATTAGTTTAACTTGAATAATATATCATATTCCCCAGTAATTTTATAACTTATGCGCAAAATCGTTATTTTCAATTTCTGCGCAGGTGATATGATCCATAATTGCATATCACATGCGCAACAGCGTTATTTTGCTTTTCTGCGCATGTGATATTTTTTCATATTACCCGTTTAGAGATTGATACTTTCGCATTGATTAAAAAACTGAGTCGATAATTTTCAGACGAGGCGCTTATATAATTATATTTTAGGATTAAATTACGCTTTTCTGGTGCTCTTGCATGTGCGAACCCGGCCGAATGCTACGTGCAAAATATTTCGAAAACAACTTTTCATTAAATATTTAATCCAAATTACCACCATGAGATTGGAAATGATCTAACTAAGAAAATGAGTGCTCACACTTATATGTTTCGTTTAGAAAAAAAGAAAGTTATCGCCGTTTTTCGAATGCTAATGATTGACGCAACGTTAAAATATTAGAATAAGTATAGGGGTCAGCGATATCTAAACGTCTCGACTAAATCTATCAAAAAGTCTTATTACACAGCTAAGTCGCCACAAATTATGAGTGCTAACAAATAAAGACTAGATTTCATTCTGTCTTCATTATTTGGTTAGTAATTACTTTTTAATGTTAAATAAATAATTATGTTGATCTTTCGGTATAATAAAATAAATATTGCATTCCTGAGAGGGTGATATGAAAAATGTTCACCCCTCGAAATATGAATATAGACCTCGGCTGGCGCCTCGGTCGATATTCATATATCTCGCGGTGAACATTTTTCATATCACCCTCTCAGGAATGCAATATTTATATAATATCACAAAACTCATACCGTAACTCTAGACATAGCTGACTGGCCATTATAAAATAACTTGAAACATCAGTTACTCACTGCTTGCGTCAGTGGTCGAGTTACTTCCCTGCTTTTGGGAATGCACGAGTTTGTTCCAATATCTGGGGTTTTCCAACATGATTTGTCTAAATATTTTTTTTATTTAATTGGTAAATAAATTCATAGCTGTGATATTATTTAAAAGAAATATTAATAAAAAAATGATATAGATGCTTTTTATCTGACTTTTAAAAAAGTTTATTATCTCCGAGGAAAAACATGTGACGTCACGCAATGGCTTCGGCGACAAATGAAATGTTGTTAAAACTATTGATTTTGTGTTAGTCAATTAACGACAGCGACAAATAAGCATAGTTTTTGGTATATTTTTGTTGCCTTTAGATAGCAACACCGCCGAATCACACTCGCGCTTCTGGCTTTTTGAAATTTTCTTGTTTTCATGTAATAGTTTGGTTGTGGACGCGTTGCATTCCTGGTAATTTTATACAGAAAGGGATGTCTTTTTTAAATAGACTTGTGTTGGTTAAATTATTAATAGGATCAGGTTCCTGTGCTAGTATAGAGTATTTCCTCCTTTACGTTTACAATACTAATGTATAGAATCTTCAATAATACATCGACGCACATTTAAGTTAAATGTAATATCGATGCAGATGCTGCGTAACCATATAAACATCATAGCTGTAACGTCATTGGTCAGAATGTTCATGCCGGCGAATATTCAGTGAAACTTCCGGTTTCCCTCTGAGTGACCTAAACCGCCCTTGGAAATCGGCGTATCGACAAATGAGCTCCGAGAACTACTGCTAGCTTGTCAATCACCCATGGAGGCCGCCGGTGTAAAACAATCTCGCATACCAGAGGCCTACCATGGTTCCCTAGTTGAATATTCGTCTCGTAATTTCGTCGAACCTCTGATGGATAAGAATGGGGTTCACAGGTGTATGCAATTAATGTTAATGTTATGAATTTAAAATGACACACATTTCAGCTTTTGTCGGTTCCATTACCGTTTTCATTCCCTTGCAAGTTTTAATAACAAAAATTAAGATAAAACATAAAAACTACGGCTAACAATCCGACAATAGTACCTAAAATTACTCCGGTAATCATAGTTATTGAACTTTTCTTGCCCTGGATGTCAACTGAAATGTCTTCTGTTTTACCTGAAAGAAAATATACCTGTTCAGTAGAACTGTTAAATAATTCAAACAAACAGTTGAATTTTATACGTTTTATCATTAACTAGACCTTTTAGCAGGGTTTTCCACCAAACATTTACATTTAACATAAAATATTTTTGTTAAAGTTCTTACTCGTCAGATTTAATGATACATGTGTTTGTCTGATGGTTGGTTTTTTCCTATTATTTAGGGGTTATATTCTTTTTCAACTTTTTTTCATTTTCTTACAATGACTTCTACTGGTCAGCTTTGCTATTTGCGTGTCATGTAGATAGTCAAATATCCTAATTTGAATATTCATAAAGGCGATATATGAAGACGAATTAAATATGTTATTAGCTCATCTGAATTTTTTATCCTCACTTGATCGGCGTCGGCGTCTGTGTCGGCGTCGGCGTTGCGTGGTTAAGTTTTATGTTTAGGTCAGCTATTCTCCTAAACTATCAAAGCTATTGCTTTAAAACTCGCAACACTTGTTTATCATCAATAACTGATTCAGTACAGCAAGACACTTAACTCCATCCTGCTTTTTTCAAGAATTATGGCCCCTTTTGAAATGTAGGATTTCTTCGTTAAGTTAAATGTTCTCCTAAACTATTAAAATTATTGCTTTGAAACTTGCAACTCTTGTTTAGCATTAAAAATTAACTTTGGACAGCAAGAAACATAACTCTATCCTGTGTTTTGCAAGAATTATGGCCCTTTTTTAAACTTAGAAAATATCAGATTTCTTGGTTAAGTTTTGTGTTTATGTCAACTTTTCAACTATTGCTTTAAAACTTGGAGCAGTTATTCACCATCAAAAACTGACTTTGCACAGCAAGTACCGTAACTCTACAATGCTATTTGCAGGAAATATGGCCTTTTTTGGACTTAGAAAATCATAGGTGGGACAATATTTCTGTTAAATAAAAACAAAAAATTCAGATGAGCGTCTGCACCCGCAAGGCGGTGCTCTCGTTTTTAATATTGTGATAGAACAATGATAAACGTGTCATATTAAATGATTTGCGGGAATGTAAAATATCTTTGGCTGTTGGTTTCTGTCAAAATACCGCTATACTGTAACATTCTATTATGTTTATAATTTCTTACGTGTTTCAAATGTGAACCTCTTTTTGGTGTCAAACCTAAACCGATACTTTCTTGTTGATCTGACCATGTCTTTGATTTTGCGAAACTTGCTCTCTGGTGTTATACTGCACCCTTCTATGATAACTAGGACAGGTTGGGGCAGCGCATCAACACTCCGTATAAATCCTTCAAGAGCCAAAGATGTCATTGTTACCTCGTAGAAGTAAACCCGTTCTATATTTTTCATTTCAGGCGGCAAAGTGAGATCTCTTTCACCGATATCAGTATACTCAATGGCAAAACTCCTCAAATGAGGTAACTGTGTCAGTGTTTCTGATCTGTAGAGTGGGAATTGCTCAGTTTCTAAATTTTTTAATCTAAGCGTACTAAGATTTACTGCATCGGGCAGTCGTTTGACCAATGCGGTATGAACAGTTGTCGTAAGACTTCCAGTGTAACAGAAGTTTAAAGAGGACGGGTTGATGTTCAGGACAGAAACAGGAAAAGTTCCAATCCTGAGCGTCTCAAGATGTTTGTGCTGAGAAAGGTCTAAAACGCTACATTCTTCGACATGATCCACACACCTAATGCGACACAACCCTATCTCTTTCATTGATGTTCTGTCACTGAAAAATTGAAGTAAAGCTTGAATGTCGGTATGTGGTAAACGAATGCCATTTAGACGCGCCGATTGCAAATGGTTCATACGAAAAACTACTGCAATAGTTTCGGATGAAAGTCTTGTGTTTTGAGCACGATATTTGTTGTTCTTAAAAATTGCGAAACATATGTCCAAACAAATTAACGTGTCCACAGAATTGGCAAGCAGACGACGGAAATCATTTTCTGTTGGAACAGCAGCAATCTCAAGCTTAAGCAGAGAATGTGCATTTTGAAGTTCGAGCTTCTCTAGTACCTCTGTTAACTCCACCGTTGATCCGTATTTCTCTATGCTCAGTGACCTAATGCTTTCTTTATTTTTCTCAACGATCAGCTTGAGTGCAGTGAACATTTCATTATTGAGTGTACTGTCTAACACGATATCGTACAAGGGAAGTTCTGGAAATTTTGTGTGTCCGTTTCTCGTAATTTCTTGCAAAATGTCTGTCTCGAGAAACTGAAAGGATTTTATCAATTCCCAACATTTTCGAGCTTCTGGGAGGGATGTTTGTCCAGATAAGTAGCTTCTATAACGACACACTGTCTTGTCTGACAAGAGTATGGGCTTCAGTTTCTGAAATACTTTTTCACAAGCATCTGGGCTAAATCCACCCAGAAATATTAAAATATTCGTCATTTCCAGGATAGACTCTAATGCATTATATCTTCGGAGAAGTCGACTTGATATCTCCGTGTTGTCTTGATCTGACTGAATATAGAGGGCAGCGAAATATTCTTGTATAGATTTATGTTGGAATGAAAATTTACTTCGTCTGGTGGTAACATGTTCATAATCTTTATTTTGCGACAGCAATCCTACATTCAAAAATATATTCAAGTCGTCATCTGACAAATATTCGTAAACAATGTCATCATCAAATATAAGCGTTGATTCATTTCTATAGCTGGTAAGTGTTTCAAATGCCAGTCTTCCAAGTTTTAATAACATATTGTAGTGAGACAAAGACTTGATATTTTTAGACATACATGCAGGTGGGGCACCGTTTTGAATTGACTCGGTGATTTCGTGAGTTGTATCATGGTCTTTGCGCGAAAGAGTAAGTTCAAGCGTATTGCTGTAAATTTCACACTGTGACTTTCCAATTGTTAGGCCATCAAACCATAAACATAAAATTTGCAGGAGGATATACGGTATACGTTTTAATGCCCCTAGCCTAACCGATGATACTACATTTTGAAATTCCACAGCAGACTTTGACTTCCCAAAGGTTCTGTTCAATAGCCTCACAGCGGAAACTACTAAATCATTTGAACTGGCCTCGTCAAACTGAAGCAGCTCAGCTTGCATATCTATCTGATTGTTACTAAGTCTAGCTGAAGCAAGTTTCCATGGACGCGTAGTCGTCATGACAGTGCATTGAGAATAAGGCCGTCTGTGCGGAATCACTTCGTTTCGTGTGCAGTTTTCGGGATGCGCCCATTCATCTAATCCATCTAAAATTATCAAAACTCTTTTTTCACGCAGTGTTTTCTCTATAAAAGCTTTTGTATAGTCATTTGACCAAGGTTTAACGAGCAAAGATATCATATCATCGATGGTACATTTTTCTTTTTCTGCTTCCTTCAGTGAAATCATGAACAAGAAGTCGAATTTCTTCAATGTACTTGTATCTTCGGTATGAAACAGTTTCTCTAGCTGTTTAACAGCAGAATGGGCCTGACTCCAAGTCATGCATACTTTCTTTGAAAATGATGTTTTCCCGATACCTGCTTTCGCTGTGACATAAATCTCTTTATATGGCTCCTTGTCACATAGAAACAGATCATTGTAGGAACGAAACTGGCGTTTTGCAGCACCATAATTAGAACCACTGATTTCTACAGATTCAAGTGTTGGTTGAACGTAAAAATCGACAAGTGGTGCATCATGCTCTTTTATCAGAGGAGAGACGGGGATTGTGCTATGGCAACGTCTGTAATATGTTATTAGATCCTCACATAGACCTGTAAAAATTGGTAAGAAATAACATTTAAGGACTCACACTTGTTACAGGGAGTGACTAAAGTAACATGTAAAACAAAAATTTGTAAAATGTGTAAACCTTGTCAGCAAACAATGAACTAACACACGGACATTCTTACGCTGGGTTAGCTGAATAAAGCAATATCCTTACACAGCTATAAAGCTAACATGGGATGTTGTCCTTCCAACTCATGAATGTTTAGGAAGAACATAGTGTGGCAAATAAAGTTTGACAGTTAAAGATGACCTATGATCAAATTCTACCATGTCTACAACTGAGTCTCTGATATCTCCTCCAGTGGAACAAAGAAGTGATGTTGACTTACATTCTGTTACTATACACCATTCTATTTATTATCCGTAGATAATTGTATGCCGTCCTGAACTGAGCTCACGTAAGGATGTTTATTGTTTCAATCACATTAAATTAATTTGAACCTTTCCAATGTCGAGAAGGGAAAAAATGATCTCTAATATTCTTACATATTTTACTTTCTGATAGGTATAATCTAATAAAATGTTAATTTAACTTTGACAAATCCCCACAAAAATACAGCCTTTTGTATGAAAATTGTTAATTTCATATGTGATTACATTATTTCTTGAGTCTTTGGCGAGTTTCTATGATTTCAATACTTAGGACGAGACAACTCATAATGCAAAAACATCAATCGAGGTCAAATGGGTTATTTGACAATGTAACTGAGCTAGGAAACACGGATCAATCTTTAAAACTGTCAGCTTATTTTGAAATATACAACAGTTAAGACATTACTTACGTTTCCAAAGACGTTTTTCGTTACACCAGTGCAGAATTCCAAATCCTGCATCAGATTTTTTCGCACTTTGTTGATTTTCTGTAACATTGAAATAATAACAAATTTGTATTACGTCCGGTGTACACAGTAAGTTTTCTCTATTTGATATATTCTAACTGTTTTTGTAACATGACTCTAATATTATACAACAAAGTTCTTCGATTCGTCCAGAAAAAAAGTCGTGCGATAGAATGAACGAGTCAAAAGCTGAGAATTGAAACTTTAAGCTGGGAGTAGAAGTATTTTAAATGTTTCAAATAAGTTTCAGCTTTTTAAATGCACTGCACTGCTTCATAGAGCACAAAAGCTAAATGAGTACATGCACTAGGTAACGGGTTTAGATAGCTTTACCTCTTTCCTGTTCTATCGTCTTAATTGCATGCTCCGTTTCCTTCCTGATTTGTTCAATAGCCGTCGTTTTTGCTGCAAGGATTGCACCCAAGTCTGAAAATGATACTGTCTGCATGTTGGCTAGTTTAGTTTTAATATCAGCAGAGAGTTTTTCCTTTATTTCTGTCTCAGCTTTATTTTCATCATGCTGTTCTGTATTTATAGCCTTCGTAGAATCATCCAGAATAGCTGTGATATCTGTCGTTGTGACTGTAAGCGTATTTGCTTTCAGCTGAAACGATAAAATTGCTATTGCTAGTGACTATAACAGAACAGTTTTAATTTTATCACAAATCGTTCAACATAATATTATTAGCTGAACTGTCTTGGCCAACTATAGTTTCC
Organism: Mercenaria mercenaria; assembly: GCF_021730395.1. NCBI lineage: Eukaryota > Metazoa > Mollusca > Bivalvia > Venerida > Veneridae > Mercenaria > Mercenaria mercenaria. The sequence goes on from NC_069365.1 coordinate 91,376,131, forward strand.
GCTTATCAAAAGAACAAACTTAATAGTTAAGTTAGAATTATATGTTTACAACTGAGTACTGAACCTGTTTTAGTTTAGTGACGGCCTCCTTTGCATTTTTATCAGCAGCCAAATGTTTAGCATCTGACAGAAGATCCATGAAAACGGTAATATATCTTCCAACATCCGTATTCGATAACCGCAGATTACTTGAATGTCGTATTTTATTGCCTATTTCACGTGCCTGAAATGTATTTAAAATAGACACAGACATTACAACAACTACGCGTTTAAACACAGCTTCATAAAGTTTCAAATGAGTTTTGTTTTAAAAACAGTGTTAAGAAGTGTTTCTTACAACAAAAATTCTAATTACAAATTAACATAAACGTATTATTGTACCTCTGAGCATACACTATTTTGTATCTTTTTTTCGAAACTTTTTTTGTTGATGACAACAGACAGTGTGGCATTGAAGTCTGCATGTGACAAAGACTCCACAGTTGCATATCCTTCCGGTGGCAGGTAGCATTTCGCTATTTCGACGGGGTGGGTGCACCAACCTTTAGCGTTGGTGTTCTTCCACGACGGCCCGCTATACCTGTGTTCACGGCGGATTGCGTTTGGTATATGATGACATATATTTTTCGGACAAGATCTTCCAGGTACCTTCTCCTGAAAGCTTGAATCGTGGACATTACATCGGTGTTTTTTAACACAGAAGTTTTTCGTTGGGCAATGCAAAACATTTTCTGTTGTACACGACGTGCACACGGTACCTGCAGCTATCGAATGTTTTGAGTATATTGATTGTAATATGTCTGTCTGAAACGTTATTAATTCCTCTTCCACAAACTTTTCTAATCCTTGTTTGGTAATAAGCATAGCAACACCACCTTTTAGCCAGTTTTGAAATTCTGTATCTCGTACTGTTTGTTCTATAGTCGTCATAATGCTGAAATTTTTAAACATAAAAGACATGTTCGTGTTGGTCATTACAAACTAACTAACCAAAATACTCATTAAAACAAAATATATTTATGATATATGTGCAATTAACTGAAATAAAAGGGGGCCTCCGTGGCCGAGTGGTTAAGATCGCTGACTTCAAATCACATGCCCCTCATCGATGTGGGTTCGAGCCTCACTCGGGGCGTTGAATTCATCATGTGAGGAAGCCATCCAGCCGGCTTACGGAAGGTCGGTGGTTCTACACAGGTGCCACCTGGTGATGAAATAATGCACGGAGGGGCACCTGGGGTCTTCCACCACCATTAAAGCTGGAAAGTCGCCATATGACCTATCATGTGTCTGTGCGACGTTAAATCCAAAAAAAAAACTGAATAAAGTTTCACAACCTAAATTAATGCTCTAAATAACATTTTGATAAAATATACTAAAGATGAAAATTAGATATCTTAGCCAATTGTTTTTGCGAAAACATTTCTCCATTGAAACATTAAAATATACTTAGTTAGAGGACTAGATATAATTAGGCAGTTATAATCTCATACAAACATGATTTTGTTACCTCTAAACATTGAAAGTGCATGCATAGTTGTATAATAGAGTACTCTTAAGATAAAAACAAAGATTATTGAAGGCAGGCAGCTTCTTACTCGAGGTGACCAGGATTCATCAAATTAGTTCATTGTCCATAGTAAGCATTACTATGGAAAACGCAGTGGCTAGAGAACCGGAATCGGTTCCCTAGACAGCGAACTTATTCGTCCGGAACCGGTTCTCTAGCCAAAGTACCGTGCATAGGCTAGGGAACCGGAAATTTATATCTATGCATATAACTGGCGAAATTCACTTTGTTTCTTTTGGTAAGTATCATGTGCATGTTCTTATCTTAATAAGTTAATTAATTTTACTATTTCAGCAAGCTATGCCCTTTTATTTATTTATGTTTACTGTGTCTCCAGAAGTGTACTCGCCGCAAACTGTCCACCATATTGGAATGATAAAATAAACTAGTACGAATGAATGAGAAATCGTCGACAGTGGAGCCGAAATAAACTTGAAATTTAAACTTAAAAGGTGTAAGACAATAAAAGAAACGATTAAAACAAATTAAGTAAGTTCTGTTAATTAGTATTGATTACATATCTTTGAACGTGAAATGCCGAGGTGTTACAAACCAGTATTTAAAGTGATCAAAGAATCTGTATGAAGTTTTAAGGGCAATTAAATTAATTTGTTCATCTATAAACATGTAATGACGCAAATACAAACCAATATTATTTTATATTTAAATAATTTAAATATAGTACAAGTTTAAAGCAAAATTTAATAACACTTAAAAATTAATTAAGATAATAATATGCGTTACACTTACCAAGAAACAAAAGTGGATTTCTGACACTTACCAAAAAACAAAGTGGATTTCGGCAGCATTATGCATAGAAATAAAATTCCGGTTCCCTAGACTATGCACGGTATTTTGCTTAGAGAACCGGTTCCGGACGAATAAGTTCGCAGTCTAGGGAACCGATTCCGGTTCTCTAGCCACTGCCTATGGAAAAATACAATATACATGTAGCAATGATAATTAATAAATTTGATGCAGACTTATAGATGCCTGCCTGCCTGTGTCACATCATTTCTCGAAAAGTCCCCTTTCAAGTAGTAGCCAAGGTATTTTAAAAGGAAATATGCAGATGTCTGGTAACCGGACGCCTACCCTGCATTCTAGCTGTCCGGCAACAATACGACTAGCCTCTCCACGAATGTTTTTCTAGCTGTTCGGCGATCTTTTTATATATGAATACTGTAAGGAAATAAATTTATTGTATCATTTTTTTGCATATTCACCTGTAAGGCGTATACAATAATTTAAAATTGATTACCGGACACCTAGAAAACCCCTATAGGATAGAAATTTGGATAGGCTAGGCGTCCTGTTACCGGTTGGCTAGACCACCGGCTAGGTTTCTGGTTACCGGATGTCTTGACACTTCCATTTATAAAATGGTAACTGCTTTTGCTGTGGGTCTCATAAGTCATGTTATTTCTGTCTGGTGACTACTCTCTTTCCATTATTGCTGATTCAGAATGTTTTGTAACAGGATGACTTTTTTTTTTGGATAGTGGGAATTTATGCCATATAATGAAGTTTCTGATTTTTAGTGATGTTTACAGTACATGTAATGTATCTTCTTTCAGATAATATTCCTTGTTCCTTTGATGGTTCATTCCACTATACAGCTGGTTCATATGTCCTACAACAGCCAGGAAATTGATCTGTTTACTTTAAGATCCCTAGAAAATGTAGCATATTTTGGTTGTGCTTTGAGGAATCAGGTAAGTAACATGCAGCTAATGGCTCTTATTAAAATTTTAATGCAATATATTATTTATTTATTTATACCTCTGTCTAGGTTTTGTTGGAGCCAATTCAAAATAAGTCTACTTCTACACTAATGATTTGTACAATGTATGTATATGTACTATGACTATAAAATGGCTTAAACTGACAAAACTGGCGTTATTGAAATTTAATTTCAACGAGGATCAGTTGATGTAAAGTCTTCATTACATTGGCTATTAGCCTGAGAAAAGTCTGTGGCACTCAATAAGTACATGGATAATTTGAATGCTTAACAACACAACATGTACATGTGTATAAGTTAATATCTCATTAACTTGTAGAATATAGTTCTAAATAATAGGAATTTTAATTAAGTATTTGAAGTAAATCAATTAATTGTAATTTAGTTTAACTGTAATGTGATTATTTTCAAATTTAATTAACTCATTCTTGACTTAGACATTGTGATGTGATTGAATTTTTTTACCAGTTTTATTGCACCAAGAATATAGATTAGAATGAAGACTGTAACAGTTCCTGAGATACATGAAGATAACATACTTTTACCAAAGACTTATAAATCTTTTTTCAGGAAGGCAAGTGTTTCCTCTTTTTTATGAAGCAACTCAGTTGGTTAAGGGGCAGACAACTTGTGAGCATGGTACATCACTACCTATACTGGTATTCCATTTTGACAATGCTGCTAGCTAGAATAGAAATAGCATCTTGCTGTGGTACGGTCTGTGGAGACTTTTACTAGGTAACAACCATTCTTGATAGCTGTTAAAACAGTGTATACTTTTAACCCTTAGGCTGCATGAGGCAGCTATGTCTGTCTTTGCAACCGGTGCAGATCAAGATCAACCTGCACATCTGTGTAGTCTGATCATGATCTGCAGTGTTTGATACTTATTTCTATGAAAACCCCCTATAAGCTATAAATGGTACTCTATTTAAAGATGGAGTAGTCAATTTTACAAATTTAGCAGGTTAAGGGTTAACCCAATAAATGCAAAAAAAAATATTGTTTTTTTTTAGAACATCCTATTTGCAGTAATCAAAATCTATAAACAAAGTACATTTTATATACTGACAGCACACTAATGTCAGTCTGTTTGTCAATATTTTAGAGCATTGGTTGTAAGAAATTAAAGAATCATCTATTATCAAATAGTGATACTCTGCTTTTATTAAATAAAGAGACTCCTAGGTTAATTATTTAAAATAATATGTTTTACTTATTTGTTACAGTATATCACAGATCGATTGAATATTCAACAATGATCACAGACCATGCAAAGTTTGAATCTGACTTGCACTTTTGAATTTAGAAGAATCTGTGGAGGAGGGTGAATGCTGAGACCTTTAATAATACATGATATTGCTGACACAGTGTGTCAGTCATCAAAGAAAGGTCATAACACTGCACAGTTGGTCAACAGTGATTTAAATCCTGTCACATTCTACCAGTGGAGAAATATCTTATCACAATATTTTAAACTTTTGAATAAGATAACCAAGTATTACCACTTTATCATGTCTGCAGAAACACCTGGATTGTTAGTGTTAAAAGTGACAGTCCAGTTAACTTACTAAAATCTACTCCCCCTTGCCAAACGAATATTATTGACATGGAATGACACAAGCCTGACAATGGTACCTGTATGAACTCATAAAAGAATAGTATTTGTCTGAAAAGTCAAAGGATTCTGTTTGTCCCAAACCACTTCAACTGAAAACTGAAATTGTGATTGGCGAGGATTTTTCAGAGAACTGAAAAAAGGAAGTGAATGTAACAGATAGAAATTATTGTTGAATTCAAACGTTTTAATACACAACACTTTAGCCTGTTTTGCTGTTCATATAGATGTGTTTAGCTGTTAAGGTTAAACATCAAGTAAAGGTTGTAGTTTCAGTTACCTACATTAAAGTATTGGCTGGAAATAAATATTTACTTTTCACCAGAGCTTGTAGCAGTGTAAACTTCATCAAAAGTTAAGCTCTTGTGTTAATTATTAAAGTATTTTTAGAAAAAGGAATTTAGTATGTATGTTGCCATGGTAACATAATTCAAATTATATTTCATTGAAATTATGGATTTGTATTTCAATAAGGGATCTACAGTATATATTGTAATGGTAAAAGAATGTTCACTTTCTTGTATTGTCAGTTATAACTAGCCAGTGAAAAAACAGATTATAAGGAAAGGGATGACTGAAATGTTTATTCTTAAATAACTACTTTTGTTACAGAACATGGCTGTTTTAAAGTTTTTATGTGAAATTTTCAGATTTCTTTCCTGAATGCTTATACTTCCAAATATTTAACTTATTAGAAATACTTTTTTAAAATAAGCTCTTGTTTTTAAGTATTATTGTAGGAAAAGGGAATTTAAAACATATGTCGCCATGGTAACACAATTTTCCTAGAAAATATGGAAACATTTTAATTAGCTATACTTTCTAGTATTCTACTTTAAAATAAGCATAAACAATAAAAAAATCAATAGTAATATATGTTTCATTTATTTCAAAAAAGTTATTTATTACCAGCAGGTAAAGTTATGAAGAAACAATGACAGAAATGTCTTATTCTTATAGTTATTACTCATGTTACAAACTGTCATAAAACAAAACATTTTAATTTTTTAACATGAAATTTTGAGATAATATTTTTGAATACATACCACTTTATAATATTCAAGTTATCTGAAACACTTTTCCAAATTTAGCTCTTTTTTAAAGTACTATTGTAGAAAACAGAATCAAATGCATATGTTGCCATTGTAACATAATTTAATAATGTTTTTATAGAAAATGTAAAGGACTTTAGCCAGCTAGATCTTTGCACTTTAGGTGAATATCAAAATATTCTTTGTAAAAGAAGATTCATTTATTTAAAAATAGCCAGTGATTACCAATAAGTGAAAACACAAACTGAAGAAAGAACGACTGAAATAGTTTATTCTTGTGGTTATTACCCGTGTTACGAAATCTGTCATAAAACCAAACATTTTATATCTTTTCACATATAATTTTTAAATTTTACTTTCGAATACATATACTTCACTATATTCAACTTACAAAAAACATTATTTTAAATTAAGCTTTTATTTATAAGTACTGTTGTAGAAAAAACAATTTATTGCATATGTTGCCATGGTAACGCAATTTGAATAATGCTTTCATAGAAAATATGAAAGATTTGAATTAGCTGTATTTTTCTGTTTTAAGTAAGCATCACAAAAAAAAAAATTTCATAGTAATAGAAGGTTCCTTTTCCCCAAAGTAGTCATTTATTATCAGCATGTAAAAGACAAGTTATTAAGAAACAATGACAAATCTATTTTATTCTTATGGTTATTACCCATGTTACAAAAACTAAACATTCTCAATATTTTCATGGGAAATTTTCAGTTTATTTTTGTAAATACATATGCCTTAAGATATTTTACTTTTAAAATCCTTAGTTCAAGCTAACATGTTTTTTTTTAAGTTTTATCATAGAAAAGGGATTTTAATATATTTGTTGCCATGGTAACACAATTTTAGAAATATTTTTATAGAAATTGTTATAGATTTTAATTGATTATCATTTTGTGTATTAAGAAGGAATCTTACTTATATCATGCAAATGTAACAAAAGATAAATTTATTTCAGAATTGTTAGCCATTACCAGTATGTGAGAAATAAACTAGAAAGAAAGGATAACTGAAATGTACTGTTTTTATTTTTAATATCTATATTACAAAATCTGTCATAAAATTGACAATTTTAAAGATTTTCATCTGAAATTTTAAGGATTTATTTCTGAATGAATATACTTTCTAAATATGCAAAACCTGAAAATGTCAAAATTCCTCATCTGGACCTATTTTCTCAGTCATGGTCACATATTATTCTTTTGTTTGTTTGTTTGTTTTAGGTTTAGCGCCTTTTGTTAACAGTATTTCAGTTACGTAACAGCGAGCAGTTAATATTACCCATGTTCATGTATACTGCACTGTCACTAGAACAGCAAGAAAATGGCTCTGTACATGTTATACCCTACCCCTAGGTATACTATAAGAACTATGGTCGTGAACGAGAAAATATACTAACCTACTTAAATCGCGCATTTCTCACATAAAACGTGCAGTTCGGTAAGCGGGTTCAATGCATAATAAACAAGTGTTTTATCTTCCATTGTGCAATGTTCACATTGCTTTAAAAATTCTTTTCTCAGCGAAACACCCGTAGTTTATGGTTTCATCACCGTTACAGAAAAAAACTTGGATGAAGTTCCGGTCTAGATTTCAAAATTATTCTGATGGCTGATGTTAAAATTATGTCAATCGTCATTTAACAACACGCGTATAGACGAATGTGTAAATTATTCTCATTAAGCCGAAAACAGAAGACGGGTTCAAATATGTAATTATGATTTAATGTATTATCATGTAAGACACGATTTATATTGTAGCAAAATACAATTCAAACATTAAACATTATGTGCCACTATCAAGCATATAGTGCAGTAATTAAAATACACAAACAGCTGTAAGAGCAACAAACAGCTCATTCAAATTTCAATTCATATTTGATGCACCAAATGCATCTAAAACGCCACACTGAAAGTTCTGAGTAAATACATAACGTCACTTTATTACAGCACTATATAACACATTTAGTAACAAAGAATAAATAAAAATGAAAAAAACTGAACAAACTAGAGCTATCACTGAAGCTGATGAATGTACCCCCACGCCACCCCTATGCACTGACACAGTACATTGCAATTTGACGCACACAAGATTGCATAATTATGTGGACTGTATGTATATAGGCTTAATGTATATAATATAGTAACAAAACCAAAGTCCCATAACTCTGCAGAATATTTTTCTGAAAGAACCTATCATGCACATTGCACAAGTAAGGTTGGTACTGATCACTTGTGCGGTTTTTTTAAATTGTGTACAATGGTTCCGGAGATTAGGCGCGCACAAGATCACAAATGCAGACTCTATGTATATAGCCTACATAACAAAAAAAAACAAAGTCCAATAACTCGGCAGAATATTTATCTAAAACAACGTAACATGCATAATGCACAACTAAGGTTGGTACTGATCACTTGTGCGAAGTTTCATTAAATTGTGTGTAAGGGTTCGGGAAGTTAGGTGCGCACAAGATTGCTAATAAAAAACAAAGTACCATAACTGTGCAGAACTATTTTCTGAAAGAAAATGCACAACTAGGGTTACTACTGATTACTTGTGTTAAGTTTCACTCAAATGTGTGCATGGGTTCAGGAGATAAGGCGCGCACAAAATTGCATATGCAGACTCTATGTATATAGTACAGTAACCAAAATCAAAAACCCACGACTCTACAATTTTTTTTTCTGAAAAAACCTAACATGCATCATGCACAACTAGGGTTTGTACTGATCACTTCTATGAAGTTTCATTAAACTGTGTCAAGAGGAAGAGAAGAGTTGTTGCGCACAAGTTTCCATATGCAGATTCTATGTATATAGTACATTAATAAAAAGCAAAGTCCCATAACTCTGCAGAATTTTTTTTCTGAAAGTACCTAACATGCACAATGCGCAACTAGGGTTACTACTGATCACTTGTGTGAAGTTTCATTCAATTGTGTGCATGGGTTCAGGAGATTAGGCGCACACAAGATTGCATATACAGACCCTATGTATATAGTATAGTAACAAAAAACAAAGTCCCATAACTGTACAACTTTTTTTCTGAAAGAACCGACAAGCCCCATGCACAACTAGGGTTGGTACTTGTGTGAAGTTTTATTAAATTGTGTCACGGGGATGAGGAGAGTTGGTGCACACAAGATTGTGTCTACCGACAGACGACCAGACGTACGGACAGACGGAAAACTGAAACCATATACCATGTACATGTACAATGAAAAACTGAGGAAAAAAATGAATAAACATGAGAAAAGAATGAAATAATGAAGCAACTAAAATTGCAATGTAACAAAATGAAGAAAATAAATGAAAATGAAGCAAATAAAATGAATGCAAATAAAGCAAATGGGTGGGTGGGAGTGGCAAAGTCAATAACCGACTTCTACGTGTCGACAACTGTGAAGATATTTTGTAGGGAAATAGTTCGTAACGAAAGTGTGAAGGAATTTATAAACAAGTACAAAACTGACCAATCAGAAACCACTTTAGGAAACAACTGGCATGATGTCAGACATTTGGTTAAATTGTATTCAAAATTTACTTGCATGAAGTTCCACTAACTTCATATAAATTGTCAGATTTATTGTCCTAAAATTTCATTAAATCTGGGATTGTATGAAGCTTTGGTAAATTAAATTTCTGTTTATATAGACATTGTGTGAAATTCACCCAGTAGCATTCAAAATTTACTTGCATGAAGATTCACTAAATTTAAATAAGTCATCAGATTTATTTCCCTAAAATTACAATTAAATCAGAAAGTTCATAATATTTAAGAGCATCTTAAATTTCATGAAGAGTTAAACGCAAAGTAAATTGAAAGTAAATTTTAAAATTCAATTAACATCAAATTCTCTTTAATGCAATTGCATTCAAAATTTACATGTTACAGCAATATTTTTAGCTTTTGTTGATGGAAAAAGATTCTAGGATTGCTTCTAGGCACTGTTTCAGGCATAAAAGTGCACCTGGGTAGAACCACTGACCCTTCGTAAGCCAGCTGGATGGCTTCCTCACATGAAGAATTCTACACCCTATGTGAGGTTTTGAACCAACATCGGTAAGGGGCAAGTATTATTATTATTATTATTATTATTATACCAGATTTATATAGCGCCCTTTTCATGCTAATCTCGTTCAAAGGCGCTTTACAGCAACCGCAGCCACACTGGGCGCGAAATCACCCCTCTACTAGTACAGACACAGAGCGATCTGACCAGAGGGACAGAGTGAGATAAAGCCCCAGAACAGACAGAGAGAACTTTTCAGATACAAACGTGTCCGGCTAACTTAGCCTAGCTCTTTTCGCCATGGATGCGCAATTAGTTGTTTCTGTTTCACATCAAAGTTTTACCAACTGACTAGCATATAAAGTAATTTTTCTACATTACAGCTACACAAATGATACTTCCAAGATTTTGTAAAAATGGACATACACCTTTAAAACAGTTTTTGTGATATGTATCGATTTTACATAAAAGTAAACAAATGGGCTTTGTACGACCTAAATTATTAACTGTATTTTGCACAATCAGATTTATCAGATTCCAGTGTACACTATAACATTTATTTAATAGAGCCGTAATGACCACTATTAAATTTTACTCTCTAAATGTTATCTTTTCTTGAGACGCAGGGGAATCTTTGAAGTTTTGCAACTAATTTTCACAGAGCGAATGCCCACTTGATGAAAGAATTTCTGAGTTTATTTATTACATTATTTTGTTGAATCCCTTTTTTCTTACTATTTAGACTTTTAAATATCTACTCTTAATACTATGAATGAACAATCTGACATATTTAGATTTACTTTGGTTAAAACCTTTTATAATTTTGCAGACATCAATCAATCTGTTTAAGTTATTATATCTTTTAAGTCCAACTGAAACCATTAAATTTGTTTAAACTTCTTCCCGGTACATATCTCTATGACGTGGCCGCAACTGCATGACATATTTCGTAAAATGTATCAAATGTCTCTTTCATAAAGAGTTGGAATTTTTATAAATGGCTGTACTTCTGATAAACTAGTCTTAACGACTGTAAATACATGTAATAAACAACATATTTATGATATATGCGCAGTATAATGTTCAAACAAAATTAACTTTTGAAAACGTATTTAAGCCGAAAATTAGATATTAAGTGCATGCACAGTTGTACAACAGAGTCTCTGATTGAAACAACTGTTAAGATCGATTAATAGTCTTGGGATATTGTTACATTTTCTGCAGTGAATTTCATCAAAAAACGACGAAATCGTAAAATTTTGAATACTAGCATAAGATATTTTTTGTTATTGCCAATCATTGTGTATATGGCTTTTATATATGGCTTTTATTGCTTTGTACTTAAACACATGTCAGAAGATAAAAACGCATGAATAAAACCGTGCAAATACAGGGTCAAATGTTGCAGTAGAACGGATTTAGTTACAAAGTTTGAATGTCAGTATTATTTATCATTTCGGTGTATTCATCCTTGTATCATTCTTTTGTTTCTTTAATTTAAGTCTAGAGCTTTTTTGTCAATATATCAGTTATATAACGGTGGGCAGTAAACACAACCAGCGTTCCTAGATACAGTACAAGTACCTAACCTGTCCTCCGCAAGTAACTGCCAATATCTCATCGACGCGGAAATGAATTTAGACACAATGCCTTTTATTAAATCTTCGTAGAAATCATACGCTTCACCAGGGGATCGAACTCACAATCCCGCATTGTGTAGATCTACGCTCTCTCTATATCGATGTAAGATTTATTCCTTAAGAAAAACATGTCAAATGTACATCAAAATAAAAAAAAAACGCCATATTTACTTTAAGACTTTAAACTAACAACCGTTGCAAATGTTTGAATTTGAATCCTCATACTGAAAAGGTAATAATTGCATTTTGGAGTTTAACTGCTTCTTTACTTTTATTTTAAATGATTCAGAGTAAAAACGACACAATTTCGGTCATATGGCGACTTTTCCAGCTTTAATTGGTGGCGCATGTATGTGCACCTGGGTATAATCACCGACCATTCGTAAAACAGCTGCATGGCTTCATCTTATGAAAAACTCTACACCCCAAGCAAGTAATTGCTTTTATTTCACGTCAAAGTTTTGCTACATACAAGCATATGATACTTCCAATATTTTTTAGAATATGGACACACAGCTTTAATACAGTATTTGTGATATGTATTGATTTAACATAAAAGTAAATCAATGAGTTTTATTGTACAACTTCAAATTTCTAAGTGCATTTTTCACTATTCAAGTCCCTCAATTCAATATAGGCGTAACGATCACTGTTTACTCTTTGAATATTAACATTTTCTAGAGACGCAGGTGAACCCTCAATGTTTTCACAGGGTACATACCCACTTGATGATCAAAGGGGGTTTTGAAAACACTACAATTAATACATTTTGTCAAATACTTAATTTTCTGAGTCCTTTTATTCTTACTAATAACTGACTTCAAATCTCTACTCTTAATACTGGTAATGAACAATTTGACATATTTTCGGGATGTAGCATTGTATTTAAAGTTACCTTGGTTAAAACCTTTGTCACAAAATATCATATTATTTTGTAAACGTTAAATCAATCCATATCATTTACTCTGACTTTTTTTTTCTCAAACTGAAACTATGAACTTGTTTACTTTCCGGTGCTTATCTCATTGACGTGGCCGTTACTGCATATTTAATTTACTGAAATCAATGTTTAAAGGGATATCCTGGCATTTTTTATTAAATAGATTCATGGTTTATATGGAAATGAACAAAACAACTCACACGAACCTTAAAACATATCGAAATATCTATTTATAGATATAACAAGAGCTGTTTGAAAAAACCCATATGACCCGTAATAGCCTTAGATATTAAATTACCTTACCTAAAAAATTGATTTTACCCTAAGTGACCTTGACTTTTGACTCCAGGAACCGGAAATTATTAAGTGTCATCTTCTAAGGGGGACTTGGTAAATCAATTTTGCTTATACTGATCTATATACGATCTAATGCTAAGTGACCTTGACCTTTGACCAAATGATCTGAAACTGATAAAGGTCATCTACTAAAGGAGACCAACCAACCAATGAAATTTGAAGTATGAAGACCAAATAGATCTTAAGAGATTGCTTTAAAATGGATTTGACCTTAACTGAACTTGACCTTTGACGTCATGACCCGAAAATTATCAGGAGACTAAACATCCTATAAATTATGAAGACTCAATGTCAAATAGTTCTTAACATAATAATCAGAAATGGATTTAATCAATTAGGAAATTTTGACCTTGACCTTTGACCAAGTGACCTTAAAATCAATAGTGATCTTCTATTTAAGAAGACCATTCACCCTGTGAACAAGGTTCAAGCATTCTCAAGTAATCGCGCGGAAACGATTTAAATGTTCAAGGTCACTGTGACCTTGACCTTGACCTTGACCTTTGACCTACTAATCTCAAAATCAACAATTGTCATCTGCTTGTCATGATCAACCCCTCTGTCAAGTTATATTAGACCTTGACCTTTGATCTATTGATTTGATCTAAAAGTCAATAGAGGTCATCTGCTGCTCATGATCAACCTCTGTTTTAAGTTTTTTTTATCCTAGGCTTAAGCGTCCTCAAGTTATCGTCAGGAAACTGTTTAACTGTTCCGGGTCACTGTGACATTGACCTTTGATCTACTGATCTCAAAATCAATAGGGTTCACTTGCTGGTCATTGTCAACCTCTTTATCAAGTTTCGTTATATTAGTCCCAAGAGTTCCCAAGTAATCGTCCGGAAACCGTTTAAATGTTCCGGATCACTGTGACCTTGACCTTTGACCTACTCATCTCAAAATAAATAAGAGTCATCTGTTGGTCATGAATAACCTACATATTAACTTTCATGATCCTAGATTTAAGCGTTCTTGAGTTATCATCTGGAAACCGATTGGTCTATATACCCCACCTTCTTCAAAGGCGGGCATAATAAATACCACGTCAATGTCTGGGTTTCATAATAAACAATGTCAGATTCATCTTACTTTCAAATCCTTGTATAGTGTTATATGTTTTAAAGATTAGTTTCACTGCAAAAATATGATAGGGGGAAACTTTTAATAGAGTTAGGCCATAAGAATGCTCCATTAAGGAGGTAGGTTACCTTGTTACCAGGGTAAATTCATTTTTGAATTAGTTGAACCGCAGAATTTTTTTGTATTTTGTGTAATATGATGTTTTAACAGCTACGACTCAATTTCGTTTTTCTCTGGCCCTTCAAGTTCAGTTTTCATCCAGGTTTAAAGAACATGACCCTCCAAAGGTATTTCATATTGAAAGAAGAGGGAAAGTACGGATATTTAACACTTTTCAGTGTATTTTAGTTTTACTGATATCCGTAGAAGTCTGCATAATTGATAATTTTACTAGTATGCGTGTTAGCTTTCTAATATAAGCTTAAAATGTATATGTTGCGGGGCTCGTGTTTCCATGGTAACGCATTTTCGCTCATTTTTAAACAACTATGTATAAAAATGGGGTTTTCGACGGCTTCAGTGCCATTCTGTTAATGACCAACATGGAATACTTGGGTAATATTATTAGCAAAATACCCAGCACTTTACATGGTACCCTGTTTTTCTTAAAGTTTAAAGTAACCATGACAACAGAGATGTTTAAAATAGCTTATATCTTGCTTTTCTCGCAATCTCTTATGAAAAATATTGAAAAAAATTATCTTTCTTGTTAATGTAGCTTCAAAACATATTATTTCTAACGTAATTTATATTTTCGTGTTATTTGTATTTATTCAAACAAATTTCACAGCTTAAAATACTTACAGCAGTACCCTTCGTCTTGCATTTTTCATGGAAAAATCGTTCAGCATGCTGCTATTATTCTCATGGATATTATTGAAATGAAAATAAAAAGCCGAAGCTGTGTTCCTTAAATAGACCAGTGTCAACGCTTTTGAATTTTACATTTAGATATATAGGTCACGGGCTTCGTTTCCATGGTAACATCAATTCAATTCAAAAAATCACAATTTTCTACTGAAATTTGAACAATTTTAGAGCTTAGTTTTAGTATATAGGTATCATATTATCAATGCAACTGAAAAATAGGTATTACAAATCAAACTGCAAGTTTTTTATTTGAAAATGGCCGTAACAAGTAACCTAATATTCCAAATAACATCGGTTACCATCATCCATTTGCTTACATTCCGCATAACATTTCAATATGACTACATAAAAGAAGCAAAATATTGATTGTTATTCAGAGCAAAAGACTCATAAAAATATTTCAGCAAATAATGGCTGTTTGAAAATAATTCAAATAAAGAAAATGCACAGAATTACGTACTTTTAAAATAAAAGCTATTAATTTTGCGCGGTAACTGACACGTAACGTCATGACGTCAATGACGTCATTTTAAGGCAAAAATGTTTTGAAGCGTTTCTGCGGCAATTTATTCATTATTTCTGCATTATTAAAGCATAAGATCGGAGACAGGTTCATGATTTGTTTTCAGAAGAATGTATATACAAACACATTTAGTTTGTCGTAAACGTCGTCGTAAATCGTCACGTTAGCTTCCGGTTGGACATGCGCACATACAAATATTACGGTAACCTACCTCCTTAAAACAACATTTCAATAGTATCTGTGACTATGATCGATAATATGTATAAGAAGAGCTTTCGGAAATAATTGTGCATTTTCATAAATCTGTTGTTTTTTTTAAAGATTGAAAATAAGTTACAATATTTACTAACCAACATAAACGTTTGCAGAAAACATTGTGGCAGACATAACTCTTCTTAGCTGCCATTAATACGAGTAGATCTAGATACTTTGTTGTAAATGAATTTTTGTCTTTTAATTGGCAATTTAACTCAAAATGTACTGGGGTCAGTTTTCTTTCTGAACTGACCAAAAACGAAAAAAAAAAGAAAATAATTAAAAATTATAATTGTATTTTGACTCTTCAATTGACCTCAGCATTTTTAATAAAGCACATTTTGAATATTACATAAAACAGCCATTATTCGCATTAACCACTACTCCAATTCCCGAAGGACATGTTTTGTTCTATCGTCTTTCTCTTAAGAAAATGAAACTTACTGAATAATTTTCCTCATGCCTATACTCGATAGCGTTCAGAATAAGAACATGTACACATTTTACTTTATAACTAAAATACTGATGATAAGAATCTTAAGGTGCAAAACAAAATATCAATTTTCAACATTTTACTCATAACATTCTACTTTTAAAATAATTTTATCATTTCTAAATTTCAAAGCTTCCCGAATTGTTAATTTAAATTTATGCAGCTAAGCATTTACACGTCTGATTGTTAACTGTTTTTTACTAACATTATCAAACTTAAACAATATTTGAAAATTCATTTAACTTCTTTTGTTTTCAAAAACCAGATGATCCATCAATTTGTGCATCAGTAAAAATATGTTAATTTTAACCTTGCCTCAAGAGATATTTTTCACTTTAACCACTAGAATATAATACAACAAATACACCAATTGGTGAAAAATATAGCAATACATCGAATGAGTTAATTACTTCAGTTATTATTGAGAACATTTAGGGGTAGTACTCATTTATACTGTTTTCAAAATTGTTCATTCTTTGTTTATACAACTATATGTAGCATTTGTCCATGTTTTCAAAACCTAAAATTTGGGACTAGTATACCTTTCCTAATGATTAAAATTCTATCAAAGCTCGTAAAATTATTGTTGACATTAGGACAGGCTCTCTTTTTTCGAAGGTCGCCTGCTACTAAAAAGGGACAATATAAAAGATTTTGTATTAGTTATAATTCATAGTTCACTGATACTTCCAGTTAAAAAATTGTATCGTCTAAAAACACATCAAAGTAATTTGTGAAGCTTTGGTCGATTACAAATGTTGGAAAAATACACTATATTCTATGTTAACAAGGACACTGCGTTAGGTAACAACGTCAATACACCAATGGCCCGGAGTACTCTAAACATGTCATAGTAACAAAATTATTCCAGTCAGGTAGGGTATAAGGGTATACTTACACTGCTACAGAAACTGGTCTTACAGCGATGTGATATTGTGTACGCGTTAGGAGTGTGAGGTCCTTGGTTTGAGATCCGGTCAGTGTCATAAGGCTATTTTCTGACCAAAATATTTAAAAGTTTATCATGTAAAGTTAACTGTTTTACATTTTATTTCCAAAATCATTTCAGCATGCAATTTTTTACTGACTCTTTTGTTGTTTTTTCTAGTATGTAAATGCCGCGTAAATTTCTTGAACATATATGCCAAATGATCTACGTAGTAGTTGTCAAGAGTTGCTAGGCAATGATCATAATTATGACAAATCCAAAGCCAAAGTTTAGACCGTAATCAAGATTTAGTTTTCAAACATCATAGATATATGATCAGAACATATTTCTCTAAAATAAAGTAAACTCATTCAGCGAAAATCTTCTCGAAATAGGACTAGCATTACTTCAAAAACGGCTTCAGTTGTAAATAGATTACATCAGTTGCTCTAAGTTCTCCTGTATGACAAATCCGTTAATGTTTGTCACATTTTTTTTGTTATTACTGGGTACCAGAGGTGTATAAAAGAAGGCTTAATTCTGGAAGGCCACATAGCCGCTTCGGACATTAAACTACTTTTATATACTGAAACGGATTTGTTATACAGTCAAGTGTATTTACTATATTTTATTCTTCTTTAAAAGTTGATGTTTTCAAATAATAGTTTAGGACTTGAATACGGAAATATTTCGAAATGCATTTCTTATCCATTGATCATTCTTAAGATAAACGCTTTGTCTGTTACTTATAATTATACATAATTTTATTCAGGAACTCAGCGATAATAATCTTAACAGAATCAGCATCCGCGGTTAATATGTACCTCTCGCACAATTCCCCAATGCATTTATTTCGTTTCAAGTGATATGTTTAATGAATAAGGAATTTATATGTATAAATATGAGTTGTTGATTTTAAGTAATATGTATAAATTTTAGTAGATTTTGTATGTAATAACTAAAATAGCTTCTCCGGACATTAAACTACTTTTAAGTGGCAGGGGCCAGTTTCGCATTTGGCCCGGGTACGTTTTTAGCTCATCTGAGCACAAAGGGCTCAAAGGTGAGCTTTTGTGATCGCCCTGTGTCCATCGTCCGTCGTCGTCCGTCAGTCGTCCGTCCGTCCGTCGTCGTCAACAATTTGATTGTTAACACTCTAGAGGTCACAGTTTTGGCCCAATCTTATTGAAACTTGGTCAGAATGTTACTCTCAATAAAAGCTTGGATGAGTTTGATATTGGGTCATCTGGAGTCAAAAACTAGGTCACCAGGTCAACTCAAAAGAAAAGCTTGTTAACACTCTAGAGGTCACAATTTTGATCCAATCTTATTGAAACTTGATCAAAATGTTACACTCAATTAAATTTTGGTTGAATTTGATATTGGGTCATCTGGGGTCAAAAACTAGGTCACCAGGTCAAATCAATGGAAAAGCTTGTTAACACTCTAGAAGTCACAATTTTGGGCCAATCTTATTGAAACTTGGTCAAAATGTTAAATCTTAAGAGTTTGATTTTAGTTTATCTGGGGTTAAAAACTAGGACACCAGGTCAAATCAAAGGAAAAGCTTGTTAACACTCTAGAGGGCACAATTTTGGCCCAATCTTTATGAAACTTGGTCAGAATATTACCCTCAATAAAATCGTGAACGAGTTTGATATTGGGTCATCTGGGGTCAAAAACTAGGTCACCAGGTCAAATCAAAGGAAAAGCCTCTTAACACTGTAGAGGCCACATTTATAATTGTATCTTTATGAATCTTGGTCAGAATGTTTATCTTGATGGTCTTAAAATCCAGTTTGAATTTGGGTCAGGTAGAATCAAAAACTAGGTCACCAGCTCAAATCAAAGGAAAAGCTAGTTAAAACTATAGAGGCCACATTTATGACCATATCTTAATTAAACTTGGTCAGAATGTTAATCTTGATGATCTATAGGTCAAGTTTTAATCTGGGTCAGGTGAGGTTAAAAACTTGGTTACTAGGTCAAATCAAAGGAAAAGATTGTTAACACTCTAGAGGCCACATTTATAACTTTATCTTTATGAAACTTAGTCAGAATGTTAATCTTGATGATCTTTAGGTCAAGTTCCAATCTGGATCATGTGGGGTCAAAAACTAGGTCACCGGGTCAAATCAGAGGAAAAGCTAGTTAACACTTTAGAGACAACATTTATGACAATATCTTAATGAAACTTGGTCAGAATGTTAATTTTGATGATCTTTAGGTCAATAGGTCACTTGAGCGATACAGGGTCTTCATGGCCCTCTTGTCTTGTTTAAATAAAATAGACAGATGTACTTTACAGGCATATATATTCAACTGGTAATTCATGATGATGTTTATAGAACTAAGCATCACAATACGGGCGATTATTGTGTAAAATAAATATGTGCTTGAATCGATTTTCCTAGCTCCGTGTAGACGGCCGGGTTTAAAACCTTACATGAGGTAACGGAAGTCAGACGAAATGGAAACGATCATCCATCCATCCAGCTTCAACTCAAAATTGCGGAAAAAGTAAACGGTTATGAGACACTTTTCTTCCCACCATTATTTTCGTCTGGCCACATGCTTTAAAAATATGCACGTGTTTTAGGTCAGTCGTTTGCAGATAATACGGTACAGGTCTCGCAAGGAGTGCATTTTGGGCCATTTTTGTCTCAAAATTTAGTGTCCTGAAACCTGCGTTTTTATCACAGTAGCATCAGAATCGCAGGCTGAAAATGTCATATAATGAAGTGCCAAGTCTATGCAATACATTCGCTTAATACTTGCCTTGAATTTATCAAAATTGGATTTTTTATGATTTTTTTCGCACTGGTATCAGCGCAGATTTGTGGAATTTTCAAATTTACTGTCTCTTGCCCCCTTATATACTGAAACGGATTTGTTATACAACTATATTCCGTACTACCCCGTAACTCCCGGAAAACAACTTGGACCACGAGAATACCACTTAGATATGTTGTTGGACTGTTACTGATCTATAATTGTACCGAACAATATATTGTACTATATTAAGCAATCAAGATCAGTATTGAATATAAAATGAAATACATCCAAACCAAAAAAATATAAAAAAAAATAAAATATTCGGTGTATTTTGTTCCTTTGATCTTTCTGATGTATATGTCTGAGAAGAGTTGCATTTATTTGATTGCAAAATTATCTTTCATATATAAATATTAAACACTCATAACATTGCACATTTGGTTTAAATGTTATAAATATATTTATTTTTTGAATACTATATGTACATGTGCATGCATTTAAAACTTTTTAAACAACATACCTCTGATCTGTAAAAATTAAACATTGTTCCTACAGTGATCATGCAAATACGTACAGAACCAAGAACTGGTTGGTGCATAATTGGACTCTTGGCTAAATTGAATAAGGTACCCAAATAAGAATATTCAATTTTAGATACGAAAGTAAAATGTTTCCAAAAGGACTTTAATGTTATTATGGCATTATTTTGATAAACTGCATTAGTGATTTGCAGCACGAATATACGTACAAATTCATGTATTTTGTTTAATTACCGTCCCTTAATTAAATGAAATTTTTGTTAAGTTTCAAACATAGTAGAGCCCTTTCCAGCGTCATAATGTAAATCAAACTATTGTGTTTAGAAGTGTAAATTTGGCCTTTAAATACATACACTTTAACTGTGCATGACCTATTACGTAAAATGTATCAATTTTCTCTTTCAAAGGTATTTTTTGTTACAAATGGCTGTACTTCTAATATACCAGTCTTAGCAACTGTAACTAAAACGCAAAAATCAATTAAGCACAACATATTTATGATATAT
The DNA here is from genome assembly GCF_021730395.1 of Mercenaria mercenaria. Lineage (NCBI taxonomy): Eukaryota > Metazoa > Mollusca > Bivalvia > Venerida > Veneridae > Mercenaria > Mercenaria mercenaria. Next base: position 91,397,043 of record NC_069365.1, read on the forward strand.
GCGCAGTTAACTGAATAAAACTTCACATTCTAGAATAATGTTCAGAATTAACTTTTGAAAAAAAGTTATTTAAGCCGAAAATTAGATATAAAGTGCATGCATAGTTGTACAATGGAGCCTCTGATTGTAGCAAATGTTAAGATCGAAATCAATGAATAACCTTGGGACATTGTGACATTTTCTGCAGTCAATTTTATCAAAAAACGACGAAATCATGAAAGAAAGATAAAAAAAAAAAATCTGAGTACTAGCATAAGATTTTTTCTGTTGTAAATCATTGTATACGGCTTTAATTTCTTCGTACTTGAACACTTGTCAGAAGATTAAAACGCATGAATAAAGCCGTACAAATGTAGGGTCAAATGTTGCAGTAGAACGAATTTCGTTTTAAAGTTTGAATATCGGTATCATTTCGGTGTATTCATCCTTGTATCATTCTTTTGTTTCTTTAATTTAGGTTTAGCGCTTTTTGTCAAATAGTATATCAGTTATGTAACGACGGGCAGTAAACATAACCAGTGTTCCTTGATACTGTACCAGTACTAACCTGTCCTCCGCAACTAAAGGCCAATTCTTCCAAATTATTCAGAAATCGAAGACGAAATGAATTCAGACACAATTGCATTTATTAAATCTTCGTGGAAACCAAACGCCTCGCCTGGGGATCGAACTCACAATCCCACGATGCGTAGATCTACGCTCTTCGTATCGATGTAAGTGGGCGGGCTCTGATTTATTCCTTAAGAAGGACATGTCAAACGTACATCAAAATATATAATTAAAAAAACGCCATATACAATTTAAAATCATAAAATAACAACCGTTGCAAATGTCTGAAACCTCAGTGAAAAGGCAACAATAGTATTGTAGAGTTTAAACTGCTACTATATATTTTTATTCTGTTCAATTTAGAGTCACACCGACACAATTTAGGTCATATAGCAACCTTTCCAGCTTTAGTTGGTGGAGGAAGATTCTAGGTGTCCATAGAGGCATTGTTTCAGGCATTGAAGTGCACCTGGGTAGAACCACCGACCCTTCGTAAGCTTGCTGGATGGCTTCCTCATAAGAAGAATTCTACACCCCAAGTGAGGTTATGAACCCACATCGGTAAGAGGCAAATAATTCGAAAGTAGCAACTTTAACCAATCGGCCTGGGAGGCGCAATTAATCGTTTCTATTTCATATCAAAGTTTTACTAATTGACAAGCGTAAAAATAACTTTTCTACATTACAGTTACACAAATGATACTTTCAAGAGTTTGTAAAATGGACATACACCTTTAAAATAGTATTTGTGATATATATCGATTTTACATAAAAGTAAATAAACTTCAATTTGTTAAGTGCATTTTACACAGTTAGTCTTATACTTTTCCAGTGCACACTCAACGATCACCGTTTACTCTTTAAATGTTAACTTTTCATGAGACACAGATGAACCCTGGAAGCTTTGCATCTAATTTCACAGAGCGCATACCCACTTGATGAATGAAGTGTTGTATATTAAGCCTAGTACATAGCATCCGCGCAGTCTGGTCAGGATCCATGCTGTTCGCTTTCAGAGCCTATTGCAATTAGACAATTAGAGAAACTGTTAGCGAACAGTATGGATCCTGACCAGACTGCGCGGATGCCCAGGTGTCTGGGTCCATGCTGGTTGCAAATGCACTATGTTGTTTTCTCATGGTGCGGCTCATTTAAAGGGATATCCTGGCATGTTTCATGAAATACATCCATGATTTATTTACAAATTTCAAAATGGAAAATAACAAAATACCTTACATGAACCTTATAAGAATATATATTTTATAGATATAAAAAGACCACGTAAATGGCTGGCTTTCATAATAAACAAATGTCAGATTCATCTTATACAGTATTACATATTTATAGATTAAGTTCACTGCAAAAAAAAATGTGATACGAGGAAACTTTTTATTAGAGTAAAGCCATAAGAATGTTCCATTAAAATAGTATTTCAACTGTGTTTGTGACTATGGTTGAAGAACCTTTGGAAATAAATAGTGCATTTTCATACAATTGTTTTTGGAAGATTGAAAATAGCTTAAAATATTTACTAACCAACATAAACGTTTGCACAAACTAAACTACTGAAAAAAGAATCCTTATGTGCAAAACAAAAACAAATCCATTTTCAACACTTGATTCATCGCGTTCTACTTTAAAAATATTTTATTATTTATTTCGATTGACCCAAGTCAAATTAATAACGGCCATCATATTCAGCTTTGGAATTTCTAAATTTCAAAGCTTCCCAAATTGTTAATTTAAATTTAAGCAGCTAAACATTTACACGTCTGACTGTTAACTTTTTTTACTAACCTCATCAAACTCGTACAATATTTGAAAATTCATTTAACTTCTTTTTGAAAAACCAAATGATACATCAATTTGTGCATCAGTAAAAGAAGGATAATTTCAACCACCACAAGAATAGAATACACCAATTGGTGCAAAATATACCAATTAATACACCAGGCATCAAATGAGTTAATTACTTCAGTGTATATAAAACAAAATGAATGAAACAGAAGTTTAGAAGTTTATTCAAATATATTCCACTGGGCTATAAGCCCACGGTGGCACACATGTACATAATATAAACGAACAGTGGTGATATACAATATATATGGGGAAAGTAAGACAAACATAATTTTTCACAAATATATAAAAACGTTACAAAACAGAAAGTTGTATACCAAAAAACAAATCTATGACATCATATAGAGAAATGCATAAAACACTGGCCGTATTATGTTTGATATCCCACATTGATCAGTTAGATCTATCAATTTAATGAATTCCATATACATAATTATTTACAACTCAAATATAATTATAATTATTTACCACATTTCATGAACATATCTAAATTTTATTACTACCATAATCTTACCGAAACGAAAAGTAAGATTGATGGACAAAATGGAAAAGCAAATATAATTCAGTTGATTTCAACGATTTTCAACCGATGGATATCAACCTTACCGGAAAACGAATTGTAAGATTGATCACGGTCTCTGGTGTTAAATATAATTCACATTCTACAACTAGAAAACATTATATTAAGCTTTGTATAAGAGACCTGATAATAATGTAAATTTATAAAGAAATGGGAAATCCTTCATTAAATATATCCATCTAGATAATTAAATGTTATTTGTACCATAAACTATTTCATTTCTTAAAGCAAAAGCATAGTATGTATATTTTCCAAGATTTCTAATCTGACTTACGCTTTTGCATTCAAATAACTGCACCAATTTAATCATACTAGGATATCTCCAATACTTTTTATGTATGTACTTCTTTCTAATATCTCTATACAATGAACATTCAAGAATAAAATGAAACTCGTCTTCTAAAACATTACATGATGAACATTTTCTATCATTTATAGGAGTACTTATTGGAAACATATGGACCTCTAAATGTGACCTTGAACTTGGAGCTAAGCGTCTTGATCTTTCAAGTGAAATAGTTCCTTGTTATGGTGAATGTGTTTGCAAGGTGATTTGAATATTCTTCGATGACATAGCTATAGCTATAGACAATAGCTATAGACCAGACAAGAAACCTGTAGTAAAATCTTTGACCTGTTAATGTGACATTGCAGCAAAGAAGATAGGTGTTGCACTATGTCTAGTTATCATCGATTCATAAATTTTTAAAGACAATATTATTGTTATATGATTGATTTAAAAAATCACTAAAATTATTATTATATTGACATGTGAAACACAACTGAAATATACATGTATAATACATGTGTTTACAACAAGACCCAGTTGTGCAAATGTAAATGTCTCATCAAAGGCGATTATTATATTATTTGTACGACGTATTACCGCCCGAGTGTATAAATAGTGTTAAAACACGGTTTTTCTATAAATTATTTCAATTCTAATATGCCTTTAATCTAAAACAGTAGATGAAATATTGTAGTGCTCTTTTTTGGCCGCAACAAAAATTTTGACGTCACCGCACGTTAACGTGACATCATTCTAGCGTAAGCGTGTTTTAACAGAGACAAGCATATTAGAATGTCTCATCAAAGGAGATTACTTGTATGACAATTGCTTTTCGTTGGAACACATGTTAATGCATATGAATTCGACGTTGGAATTTTCTTAACTATCATACTTTTAAATTTATTTCCATAATAAATCCACTAATAGTTAAAAACGAAAAATGTTACCTGAAACATGCAATCCAGATCCTGGATAAAGAAAATAACTACAACGCATTTAATCGTTTGTCCTTGAAATACGAAACCATTTATGGATTAAGATATCATAACTCCTACTTCTTTCATATAATAACGAGTATAATATATTTTGCGAATTGAACAATGTATTCATTTCAAACCATGCACTGTTCATGGACAATAAAGCATATTACAAACAAGAAATATCTTTAAAAATGATGGTCGGCGAATTGTAATAAGGAAAGAAGTTTATGAATTTTTCATCTAACATTCATCTTTCATCTAACATTTTTCAAATTGCGAAACTAAACACCGCACATTAACAATTTAAATAGTTCTCTTTTAAAGGTTTCGTAGGATTGCAATTTTGTTTCGTTTATCCTAAGACAAATAATAACAGCAGTAGTTTGATGAAGATTCATGAAGCGGTTCATGAGAAGAGGTCATTAAACGTGTTTATATTTTTAGCTAAATTGGTCCCTATCCCCATTTGTAACAAAATAGCAGGAGACCTTACGATATTGTTACACATCGAGTTTGATAAAAGTCCATTACATTTTAGTGGTTAATGCGAAGAAAGGCATATCTACTTTTAGCTATAGTGGTCCCTAATAGGGCCCAAGTTCCTAAATAAAATTTGGAAGAGGACTTTATAATGATGCTCCAGACCAAGTATGACAAAGATCCACCAAGCTGTTCATGAGACGCCGTATAAAGGCATTTCTAGTTTTAGCTCTAGCAGCCCCTAAAAGGGGTCAAATGTCCCAGCTGAACAAAGTTGGTTGCGAGCCAAATAAAGATGCTACAAATCAAGTTTGATTAGAATACATGAGAAAAACTCAATTAAAGGATTTTTTTATTTATTATTATTATTTATTTCTAAAATAGGCCAACTGATCCCGCTTTAACAAATGCATATTCGCTATTCATGAATCTTTGGACAATGACGTCACACCTATAACAAATATGAAGGTCAAGCAAAACATACAATTGTAATTATTTCAATATTTCTGTTTCATAAACAAAGTTTGACCGTAGTCATATACGTGTATCACATAGATAAACTGTATGCAGCGTACCTTCATTTCAGTGTAATGAGATTCAGTCATTATATAGCATATATATAATGAAACAGATTTCAACTGAGTTCAATAGTTGCATACCATACTAAAGAAAAATATTCATATATAATAAATCAGTTAAATAATTTATAACAAATATATCAAAGCAAACAAGTACTCATTTTAATATGCAATCTGAATAAGTCACAAAAGCAAGAAACCTTTTCATATACAGACGACAATTGTAACAAGGAAAATCTTTTAAAAAGCACTTCTCTACATAAAAGACTCTTATCACACCCTTATTCATTTGATACGCAGACCGTATTCAGCTCTTTCTTTAATGTGATATATGTTGGTATTTGAACAGGTTTTTATCATATTTATTAAACTTACTTATCATTTTGAGATATATCAATATTCTTGCTAAATATACTGAGCCAAAGTTAGCTTTAAAACTGTGAACAGCGTCGTTTAGGATAAACGCTTTGTCTACATTTCACTCAGCGTGGCACAATCAACAGAGTGAAAGAAATTGACACTCTCGTCCAATCAGGAAGAGTGTTGCATAAATCTTCCATTTTGATAAATTATCTATAATGCGTTATTAAGTAGTTTGATTTGCAAACTGAAGTCACGTGGCATAGGTAACGAAAACGAATTTAGACGGCGTCGCCGAAAAAGAAAGAAAAAGATTATGCGACCTTTGAGCAAGACCAATTTCAGAATTGAAAAGGTTTTAGATGGCATAGTAATAAACTGTCTTTCACACAGCAATACACCCAAATAAACTATTTGACTTGACTTGATTAAAGCAATAAGAATGCATGTAGGCTAACTGCACAATTTTAAATATATAATAACATTCGGACTATTAGAACTTTCATTATTGTTTAAAGGATAATTATGATTATTATGATGATGATAATGATTATTATTATTATTATTATTATTATTATTATTATTAAGAGCAGCATATAAAGCACATGTCATTCATGGCGATCTATTTGTAGGTACTTGGTACACTGAATTAATTCTCAGTAGCCTTTCATAATTATCTAATGAACTTCAGCGATTGTACCTCCAATCGCCACTCTCAGTCTGTTATATGTCAAAATCATTGTCTCCTTGACTTCACTTCCATAAAATCATACGTGTTATTTAATGGGCGCATTTCCTAATTTTATGAGTTTTTACGGTTGTATGCTATAGTCCTCTAAACTTTAGATGATTTTCAACTTTTGACCTACTGACCCAAAAACAATAGAGGTTATCTGTTTAACAGTAAACACTGGCAATCAGCCTATGAAATGTACTAGTCATGGATCCAACAGTTCTCTAATAGTTGATCAAAAAACATTTTTCAAGCTTGAGGTTACTCTTATCCATACCTAAATCGGTTTTTGGGTTATTTGCTGCCCACATACAATCATCCTGAAGAGACTTGTGACCATATGCACTGAAAACTCTACAGGTCGCTCAGCACAAAAATAAATGAAAACGTTGCAAGTTCGGTTTGATCGAGCCAGTTCACGGATGGTAGTGGAAATGCATGCTACCGTCCACGCCCTCCAGCCCTGAGTTGAGCAGATTTCATCGTATACACATAAGTTGTCCGGTAATTGATCAAAAATGTTTTGTTGTTGTTTTTTTTTTTAATATAGAGGTCAATTGGATATATAAAGAAAAACGATTTCATACCTAAATTTGCATTTTAAAATTATGTATTCAGTGTATAAAAAATCAACACTTGACTAAAACTTCATACAGACATTATAAGTACAAGCATTTACCATTTCGAAATATATATCAGTGTGCATGAATCTTAGTAAGAAATCCTGTTTTATCTGAAGGCCATATTAAATATATAATGGTATACTTATTGAAAAATGGCAGCCATTTTGAAATTCATGATGGCCGCCGTCCTGATGGTAAAAAAAAACAAAACAAATAAGTTCTTAATAGATGGCACATCTTTAAAATATAACTTTTCCAGGTAAAACAGTACAATCCACAGGATTAAACTTCGCCATAGACTTTTGGTCCGAATCTGTATTTATTTTCAGTTTGGTTTATGAGCCTTTTGTTCAACGACATAATTCATTATGAGAGCACAAAGATTGTAATATGACATATTCAAACTAATCCTACATAAACAAATGTTATACTGAGAACTGTAACTCCACTGAAGTATATGAAATCTGTGCTTTCACAGCAGGGCCTATTTGTGCAGGTCAAAATGAATATTAGAAAATATTCTTTTTTACTGTTTCTCTAACTCATAATAATGCATCGTAATTCTTCAATAATAGTGCTTACTTGATTTTACATAGAAAAATATATCAATAGAATCGAATAAAGAATGGAACATTTACCTGACAAATTGCAATCCGCGTCTGTCACAAATTGACATACGGGCCTTATTTTAGATGTATTGTAAATGCAGGTATTGCATCATCTTTTTGTAAATTTTTGAGTTATTGAGGTAAATGTCAGATTTCACGCATGAAATACCTCTCATGTTTTTCTGTATTTCATAACTTAAATTTCCATGTAAATTCCATTAAATTCTGTTCAGTAATAAGAAAGTTGATATTTTATAAACTTCAGTAATTTATGTTTTTATCCCCAAAACCACTATAATGGGCCTCAAATTGTCAATTTCAATTCGCGCCAAATTAGTTAGATTTCCCGGCTATATCGTGAATCCCGTGAAAAAGACAATAGTCATAGCTCACGGCTTAGCCGTGAATCCCATGAAATTTAGTATTTGGCGGGACATTATCCTTTAAATAGACTGGACTAGATATGCCTTGCGCACACCACCTTACGACATTATAGACGAATCTATGTCTGAATTATTTTCTTGCTAGAAATTTATGCTCGATCGAGGTAAGAAATTTATTTGTTAGATTTTTGTATGATTTTTGCATTACGATTTTTATTTGGTAAATTTTTGTTCATTCTACAGAATTCTGTAACATTTACTTTTCGGCATATGATTTTGGCTAGTTTCGGTATGTCAGGATGATTTATTAAATTTTTCAGACTTTTGTAAATTATTTCGAAAGAGGAATCTAAAATGTTTCATTTATATAAGATGTAAAATTTGGACTGAAATTTGTAACATGATATTTATAAAGTACTTTGTTTCAAAAACTTATGTCAAACATTTCGTTATTATGGAACGCCATTACTGCATTGTATTGTTATGTATAAATCTATCTGGCAAGTCTAGTGCCATGTTTGTAATATATTATTGTAATTTGTAATTGTGTGCCAGTCTATAGCACATCTAATTAATGTCCGTTGTAGTGTATGGCATTAGATATTATATGGATGCCAACTCTCATATAACGTTTGATTTACATTGAATTTTGTTAATTTGTAGTTGTAAATAATGGCTGCAGTTTATCATGTCCGTGTCTATAATGTTTCATCATATACTTTTCATATCTTTTTCATACTTTAACTTTAGTCTTTTAAGTAAGTAATCTTTGTAATAATGGAAGTAATAAGTGACGTATTTTAATCATGTGACGTCTGAACTTAGTAGCACATATATTTTGTATAAGTAGCACGTATTATTTATGGGAGCCTACGGAGGTATGGTGTACCCAAAGGAGCAGTTTTATGCCCTGACTTATTTGTTTTGCTATGGTGCTTACCATATGTTATATATTTTAGCTTCTTCCGCCAGACGATTTTTCCTGGTGATGTCATAACCCGGAAGTACAATGCCCGAGGTTCACTTGTCTTCACTCGCCTGGATGTGATATTCCCAGCGCAGAGCTTTCGTCCCATGGTTGTGCCTTAAACCGCAAAGACGATGATTTTTGTTATCCTCTGAAGTCAGCTCAGGGATGCAATCACCTACCACCATAGGGAGCCAATACGGAATCAACGTATTCACGGTTTAAAAGGGACTGTATTTTGAATTTAGAAGCTATGTTTTGTTTGTGCTACTTAAAGTTCACAATTACATTAAAGACCTGTGTCACGTCAGATTAGAATGGACTATAAGAACTTTTGTATCTAGAGATACTGAAATTTTTTTTTTTTTCTTTCTGATAATCAGTTTTTTTTTCTTTTCATATCTATTCATTGTTAATAATCATCTTTTGTAAATAAATTTGTAAATATTGCAAAGGGTGTTGATTTGTTCTGATGGTTACTGTCGCCGGTACGGCCTTTCCTGTCACAATGGTGTCAGAAGTGGGATTGGTCGACCAGACACAGTAGCTATTCGAACATTATTAACACCCATTTAACTGCAGCAATAATTTGTAAAGATTCCTCTTGTTTTGTTCTATTGGTACACATATAATAGTTTTATTCATTTTTCAGAGTGACGTCTTACCTCAGACAAGACAAGACAGATCCATAGCTTCAGCTAACCAGCTTTAGTGGTCACAGACTGATAGACAGTTGCAAACGACCCTTGGATTCTGGGGTGAGTTCGTTCCTTTTATTTTTCTTTTGGGTTTATTTTGTGTCACTCTATGATTAAGCCACCATATATCTGTGCTGAGAGTGACCGCCCTTGACAAGGAGAGTTATCCTACTCACTCTTAATTGTGCGTCGCCCTACTTCTCCCAGTGATCCTATTTTGTATTAGTGTACTGTATACATACTAGATACAGTATTTTAATTTGTGTGTTTTAGCAAGCTTGTTTACTTGCATATACTTTTAACCTACTCTTATGTTTTAGTGCTACACAGTTGTGTTATACTTATACTTTATCTTAGGATAAAGCACGTTGATTTATTTTTGTTTATTTGTTACACTAAAGTGTTAACACCAGGTACAGTTGATTGATATTTGATAAGGCTAAGGTATTGTTACAGCCTACTGTCACTGTACTTTGTTGATTGTTGCCTATGCAACCTTGATTGACACATAGTACTGTTGCGCAACTTAGTGTATTATTTTAGTGAGGACGTTTTGTGTAGTATATACGTAGAGTATAGTATTTTGTTTTGGCTTCAGTGGTAACTGTAGAGCCTTAGTGTAAACTAGTGTAGTCTAGTATTCCCTCACGATTGTTTATTTAGTGTCTCAGGTTGTTATAGTAGCTGTTGTACTGTAGTGTTATATAGTGTTAACGTAGTGTAATCATGACTAGTGTAGTAGAGTTAACGAAGGTAGGAAAGGAGTTAGGTTATGAAGGAGAGGAGTTACGTAACTTTGTTAAGGAAGAGCAGGCCAGGGAACGTGAGGAAAGACATAGTAGATTAGAGGCAGAGAAAGATAGAGTAGAAGCAGAGAAGGAAAGGTTAGAGTTAGAAGCTAGATTGCAGAAAGAAAAGATAGAATATGAAAAACAAAGTAGTTTAGAAGCAGAGAGATTAAGAGTAGAAGCAGAAAAGAATAGATTAGAAGCAGATAGGGAAAGATTAGAGTTAGAAGTTAGGTTGCAGAAGGAAAAGATAGAATATGAACGACGTAGTAGCTTAGAGGCTGAGAAGGAAAAGTTAGAGTTAGAACGTAAGTTAGAATTAGATAAGTTAGAAATGGAAAAGGAGAAGTTAATGTTAGCTAGGAAGTTAGAAACAGAGAAGGAGGAAGCAGAAAGTAGGAAATTAGAAACAGAGCATAAGTTTAAGACAGACTTAGAAAAGATGAGTAAGAAAAAGGTAAAGGTTAAGATGTCTCCCTTTGATGAGAAAATTGATTCCATGGATGCGTACTTGAATGTGTACGAAACGTACGCTGTTGCGCAGGACTGGGATAAAGAGATATGGTCACTTAACTTACCGTTCCTTCTAAAGGGTACGGCAAGAGAGGTTTTTGATAGGCTTCCGTTGGAAGATAGGAAGGATTATGATAAACTGAAAGCCGCTTTGCTACGTCAGTTCGAACTCACTGACGATGGCTATAAGAAAAAGTTTAGAACTGAGAGGCCTCGGGATAATGAGACCTTTGTGATGTTTCTAGCCAGAATAAGTAGATATTTAGATGGTTGGCTTAGATTGAGTAAGGTAGAGAAAACGTACGAAGGATTGTTAGATTTTATTCTTAGGGACCAATTTTTAGATGTATGTAATAGAGAACTATACCAGAATTTGAGTAGTAAGAGGTTAGTTAAAGCTAAGGATGTAGCAGAAGATGCAGATTTGTTTGCAAAGACTCGTGGAGGTCCCAAGTATGTCGTCAATCGAACCAATAAGGACCGGAGCTATAAACCATATGAAACACCTCAGAGACAGTATCCTATTAGTCGTAATGTAGGCACTAGTAATAGAGGTAGTAGCAATGTTGCTAATAGAGGTAGAGGTTATCAACCCTTTGGTGTACTGAAGTGTTATAAGTGTGGTCGAATAGGGCATAGTTCATATTACTGTAGGAGTGGAAAGTACGGCGGTAATAGTGCTAATGCAGCAGCAGAGTTAGAAGTAGAGCAGGAACAGGAAAGTAGTAAAGGGGAGAATAGAAATAGTAAGGAAAGTAGAAATAGAGGTAGAGGCCGTGACCGATCTAGGAGTAGAGGTAGAGGAAGAAATAGAGATAGAGATAGGAGTAAGTCAAGTAGGTCAGAGAGTGGAAATAGCATTATAGAACTAAGTGATGTTGAGGAGTTAGGTATGCTTAGTGTAAGTACATGTCCTACAAAACCCGGTACTTGTAATGGTAGGGATGTAATCGCTATGCGAGATACAGGCTGTACATGTGTGATGGTGAAACGGAACTTAGTAGAAGCAAGTCAGTTTTTAGAGAAAACCCGTAGATGTAAGTACATAGATGGGAGTGAACATAGGCTAGATGTAGCTAGAATAGATATTGATTGTCCGTATTTCAAGGGTACAGTAGAGGCGTTGGTTGTAGATAATCCTACCAATGATGTTATAATTGGTAATGTAGAGGGAGCTGTAGAACCTCAGTTTAGTAGCTTAGCGTCAGCAGTAGAAACTAGGGCGCAAGCCAAAGTTAAGAAGCAAGTAAAGCTTAAAGTTCCGTCTCAGATTTTAGATGTATCTAGAGAGGAATTCTTAGAAAAGCAACAGAAAGATAGCACTTTAGATTTGTGTAGAAAGAAGGCTGAGGAAGGTACGATTAAGCAGTGTAGAGGTAAAGGTTCAGTTAGGTTTGAGATAAGGAATAGATTGTTATATAGAGAGTATACCGCCCAGAATTTAGACAAAAGTAGACAGCTGATTGTACCTAAATGTCTTAGAGAAACTGTGATGAAAGTTGCACATGATTCGTTACTGTCAGGCCATTTAGGTATAAGGAAAACTAGTGATAGGGTATTAGGCGAATTTTACTGGCCAGGAGTAATGGCAGAGGTTAGGAGGTACTGTCAGTCATGTAGTATTTGTCAACGTACTATAGCTAAGGGTAGAGTAAGTAAAGTTCCGTTAGGAAAAATGCCTTTGATTGATACTCCGTTTAAGAGAGTTGCTGTCGACATCGTTGGTCCGATCGAACCTATGACTGATAGGAAAAACAGGTACATTTTGACTATGGTAGATTATGCTACTAGATATCCAGAAGCTATAGCACTACCTAGTATTGAAACTGAGAGAGTAGCAGAGTAGATATGTACAGTAGATTAGGAGTGCCAGAGGAAATGCTTACCGATTGTGGATCGCAGTTTACGTCAGACCTTATGGCAGAAGTTAGTAGGTTATTGTCATTAAGGCAGTTAACTACAACACCGTATCACCCTATGTGTAACGGTTTAGTAGAGAAGTTTAACGGTAGTTTGAAGCAAATGTTGAAGCGTATGTGTAGTGAGAGACCTAGAGATTGGGATAGGTATTTGAATGCTATGTTGTTTGCTTACCGTGAAGTTCCGCAAGAAAGTTTGGGATTTTCTCCCTTTGAGTTACTTTACGGTAGAACAATCCGTGGACCGATAACTGTGCTAAGAGAGTTATGGGCTGGTAAGACGGAGAATGATGAGGTTAAAACCACTTACCAGTATGTTATGGATTTGCAAGAAAAGTTGGAGGATACGTGTAAGATAGCTCAGCAACAGTTAGCAAAAAGTAGTGCTAGATACAAGAAGTATTACAATAGGAAGGCTAGAGATAGGAGATTTAAGGCAGGTAGTAAGGTACTTGTATTGTTACCTACGAAACATAATAAGTTGTTGTTACATTGGAAGGGTCCTTACGTAGTAGTAGAGGTAGTAAATAGACTAGATTACAGGATAGATGTAGACGGAAAGTTGAAAACGTTTCATGCAAACATGCTGAAACAGTACTGTGAAAGGAAGGACGATAGTAAGTCTATACCAGATAAGGGTATTTTAAGTAAGGTTGGAGCAGCTATTGTAGAGGAGGATCAGAGAGATTATGATAGATTAGATCCGAATGAAAGTAGTGATGAGTTTTCGAGTAGAGTAGAAAAGGATATAGTTTTGTGTCCTATAAAGCAGGGTACAGAAACGTACAAAGATGTAGAGATAAATCCGGAGTTACCAGTAGAATGTAAGCAGGAAGTAGTAGACTTGTTAGAAAATTTCTCAGATGTACTGACAGATATTCCTGGAAATACTAACTTAGTTGAACATGATATTCAGTTGTCAACTACAGATCCGATAAGAGTAAAGGGTTATCCTATTCCTTTTCATTCACAGCCAGTAGTAAAAGAGGAAGTAGATAAAATGTTGGAGTTGGGAGTAATCGAACCATCAAATGCTCCATTTTCCTCCCCTATTGTCCTCATAAGGAAAAAAGATAACAGTATAAGGTTCTGTATAGATTTTCGCCAGGTCAACAAACTGACGGTTTTCGACGCGGAACCTATGCCAAACATGGAGGAGATGTTTTCAAAACTATCTAAGTACAGATATTTTTCCAAACTAGACTTGAGCAAAGGTTACTGGCAGGTTCCTTTGTCTGAAAAGGCAAAACCCATGACTGCTTTTGAAACCCCGAAAGGTTTGTTCCAGTTCCGTAAGATGCCCTTTGGATTAGTTAACGCACCAGCAACGTTTTGTAGACTGATGCGGAAGGTTTTGAAGGACCTAGGGCACTCAGATAGCTTCATTGATGATATCCTGGTGTATACAATCACATGGCCAGAACATGTAGTAGCCCTTACTGAGTTGTTAACCAGACTAAGAGAGGCTAAGTTAACAGCAAAACCGACTAAGTGTTTTATAGGTTTTCAGAAGTTAGAATGTTTAGGGCACATGATAGGAGATGTTCAGACCCTTGAACCAGTTCCAAATAAGGTACAGGCTATACAGGATGCCGAAAGACCGAAAACCAAGAAGGCAATACGTTCATTCTTAGGTGTAGTTGGATTTTACAGAAAGTTTATCCCAAATTTTGCCGCCATTGCAGTTCCACTCACAGATTTGACGAAAAAGGGTCAGCCAAATTTTATAGAGTGGGGTGAAAGTCAAGAAAAGGCTTTCCAGACTTTGAAGGCTAGCTTAATGGGTCCGCCTATTTTGAAGTTGCCAGATTTAGATCAGACTTTTATATTGAGAGTAGATGCTTCAGATGTAGGTTTAGGCTCAGTATTGCTTCAAGAAAGTGATGGAGAGAAATTACCTGTAGCGTATGCTAGTAGAAAATTGCTACCTAGGGAGCAAAAGTACTCAGTGATAGAGAAGGAGTGTTTAGCGATAGTATGGGCAGTAGCTAAGTTTCACCGGTATTTGTTCGGTAAAGACTTTGTCTTAGAGACAGATCATCAGCCGCTCACTTATTTGAATAAAGCGAAACTTAGCAATTCCAGGCTGATGAGATGGGCATTGGCATTGCAGCCATATAGGATCAGTATTAGAGCAATTCCTGGTAGAGAAAATGTAGGCGCAGATTATTTGAGTAGAGTGTAGACAGGTGGCTATATTATATGGTGTACAGATAGTGACAGTGTGTGTTTTCTTTTTGTGTTTGCTATTTTCAGTATGTCATTTTGCTTTCAATTAAGAAAATTATAAATTTTCTTTTTAAGGGGGGACGTGTGTCACAAATTGACATACGGGCCTTATTTTAGATGTATTGTAAATGCAGGTATTGCATCATCTTTTTGTAAATTTTTGAGTTATTGAGGTAAATGTCAGATTTCACGCATGAAATACCTCTCATGTTTTTCTGTATTTCATAACTTAAATTTCCATGTAAATTCCATTAAATTCTGTTCAGTAATAAGAAAGTTGATATTTTATAAACTTCAGTAATTTATGTTTTTATCCCCAAAACCACTATAATGGGCCTCAAATTGTCAATTTCAATTCGCGCCAAATTAGTTAGATTTCCCGGCTATATCGTGAATCCCGTGAAAATGACAATAGTCATAGCTCACGGCTTAGCCGTGAATCCCATGAAAATTTAGTATTTGGCGGGACATTATCCTTTAAATAGACTGGACTAGATATGCCTTGCGCACACCACCTTACGACATTATAGACGAATCTATGTCTGAATTATTTTCTTGCTAGAAATTTATGCTCGATCGAGGTAAGAAATTTATTTGTTAGATTTTTGTATGATTTTGCATTACGATTTTTATTTGGTAAATTTTTGTTCATTCTACAGAATTCTGTAACATTTACTTTTCGGCATATGATTTTGGCTAGTTTCGGTATGTCAGGATGATTTATTAAATTTTTCAGACTTTTGTAAATTATTTCGAAAGAGGAATCTAAAATGTTTCATTTATATAAGATGTAAAATTTGGACTGAAATTTGTAACATGATATTTATAAAGTACTTTGTTTCAAAAACTTATGTCAAACATTTCGTTATTATGGAACGCCATTACTGCATTGTATTGTTATGTTAAAATCTATCTGGCAAGTCTAGTGCCATGTTTGTAATATATTATTGTAATTTGTAATTGTGTGCCAGTCTATAGCACATCTAATTAATGTCCGTTGTAGTGTATGGCATTAGATATTATATGGATGCCAACTCTCATATAACGTTTGATTTACATTGAATTTTGTTAATTTGTAGTTGTAAATAATGGCTGCAGTTTATCATGTCCGTGTCTATAATGTTTCATCTATACTTTTCATATCTTTTTCATACTTTAACTTTAGTCTTTTAAGTAAGTAATCTTTGTAATAATGGAAGTAATAAGTGACGTATTTTAATCATGTGACGTCTGAACTTAGTAGCACATATATTTTGTATAAGTAGCACGTATTATTTATGGGAGCCTACGGAGGTATGGTGTACCCAAAGGAGCAGTTTTATGCCCTGACTTATTTGTTTTGCTATGGTGCTTACCATATGTTATATATTTTAGCTTCTTCCGCCAGACGATTTTTCCTGGTGATGTCATAACCCGGAAGTACAATGCCCGAGGTTCACTTGTCTTCACTCGCCTGGATGTGATATTCCCAGCGCAGAGCTTTCGTCCCATGGTTGTGCCTTAAACCGCAAAGACGATGATTTTTGTTATCCTCTGAAGTCAGCTCAGGGATGCAATCACCTACCACCATAGGGAGCCAATACGGAATCAACGTATTCACGGTTTAAAAGGGACTGTATTTTGAATTTAGAAGCTATGTTTTGTTTGTGCTACTTAAAGTTCACAATTACATTAAAGACCTGTGTCACGTCAGATTAGAATGGACTATAAGAACTTTTGTATCTAGAGATACTGAAATTTTTTTTTTTTCTTTCTGATAATCAGTTTTTTTTTTCTTTTCATATCTATTCATTGTTAATAATCATCTTTTGTAAATAAATTTGTAAATATTGTAAAGGGTGTTGATTTGTTCTGATGGTTACTGTCGCCGGTACGGCCTTTCCTGTCACAGCGTCCCGGCAAAAAAATAATGAACCGTTAGCTTAAACCACAATGTAGTTAATCGATATATCTCAGCAATGCGCAGACATTTATTGAATATGATATCTTTTGCGTGGCAGGGAGTATTTTACAACAAAAAAAGAATGGTTTTAAAACATGCGTTAATCCTGAACAATACCTAAAAGATCTCTAATAACCTAATAATGGGTCATACAATAAGGCAGAAAGACCCATAAATGCAATATCTACAAGCAAGGCCCTATGCATGCAGCCAGTAGATTGATATCAAAAGTTAAGAGACACGTTTATACAAAAATGGATGTCAGATATAAATAATACTTCTGCATCTAATATTTATAAATACTTAAAAACAGAATTATATATTAACAAGCTTCCCACACATTTAGGTCAACGAATAATGGCATTTATGACTCGAAACCACAATTTACCAATTGAAACAGGTCGTTGGAGTAATATACCCTCAAATGATAGAAAATGTACAGTTTGCAATGATTTAGGTGATGAATATCATTTTTTCCTTGTATGTCCATTATTTAAAACAGAAAGAAAACAGTTAATAGATAGAAATATTTATACTAGACCTAACATGATAAAATTTATAGAACTACTTACGTCGCATAACTCCATAAAACTTAAAAAAAACTAGTTTATTTTGCAACATTATTATAAAGCATTTCATAAAGGCTAATTAGCTAATCAATGTATGCAACCAATTTAACAGTAGTTACTTTATACTACTGACTCTATTTAGGTCCACTTATTTCACCAAGTGCCAATCTAAGTATTCATGTCATTTAAAATACGTCAAGTTATATATGTCCCAATTACTACAGCTTGAAAGTGTACATGTATAGTTACAAAAGACTGATGAAAGTAAACTCTTTAAGTGTCCAAATGCAAATACAGATCATTTGATATATTTGAAAAAATTGATACGCCTCAATTTCTATTATTGATAGTTTATCTTGTTTTGTTTGTTTGTATGTTTGTTTGTCTTTTTTTCTGTGTTTGTTTGTTATCTGTGTTTGTTTAAAACTTTTGACATGTATATTCATATATACATGTATTTGTAATGTGTAGTATATTGTTTTTGTACATAACCATATAAATCTCTAAATTTTGTATATAGAGCAAACTTAAATTTGACGCCTTTTGCAGGTCTAATTTCATTTTCGCTTTCGGTATTAGGCTTGCCTTTTCATTAAGGTGTTAAATAAATGATATCTCTCTCCATTAAAAGTTCACAATATATTCCATATTTAAAACTCTACAGTTTCTAACCATTAATCAGTATTGTGAAAAACACAAACTGTTATAAAAACTCATCTGATGTTTCCTTTAATCATATTTATTAAAGTAATTTTCACTGATACTGTTCTCTTGCAACATGTTTTCTTTAATCATACTTATTACAGTAATTTTCATTGCTACTGTTCTCCAGTAACATGTTTCCTTTAATCATACTGAACAGTACTTTTCATTGCTACTGTTCTCCAGCAACATGCTTCCTTTAATCATACTCATAACAGTAATGTTCATTGCTACTGTTCTCCAGCAATATATTTCCTTTAATCATACTGAACAGTAATTTTCATTGCTATTGTTCTCCAGTAACTGTTATACATGTAGTTTAAAATTTTCATTTATTACTCATTATACATGTATTATCGAATTAGAGTTAAAAAATTATGGAAGACAATAACAATGGCCGTTTTCCAATGTGTCAATGTTTGTTAAATGTATGTATTTGTATATATTATATGCTGTTAATGCTGCCCACATAAGTGGGACTTAACATTTGCTTGAATAAACTTGAAACTTGAATTTTGAAATAACACAGTAATGCTCTTAATTGCACAACCTTCAGAACAAAACACATAATCGGCTGTCACACAATGACGTATAGCATTAACAAGACAAGACAAGACAAGACAAATTTATTAAGACTTGCACAGTGTACATCGTCTAAACACATGAAAATTTTAAACATATTTGGTCACAAAATAATGAATGTATAATAATAACAGGTATCATATTAACACAGTTGTGTGCCTAGATTTCAATGAAATGTTAAGATAAACAATTTTACAAACCAATATTCTGGAGGATAACTACTTATAGTTATGTAATAATATTAAGACAATTGTTTCTTAAAACTAATGCTTCTTTAACAAAGTTTGCTAATTTGACAAGTTCTGATTTATCAGTTGTATTTAACAATTGGTGGAATTTGTAAACAGAAGGTCGGTTGTAATAGCATTGCTTTAAATACTTTCGTCTAATATAGCGTAGGTAGAACATTTACAAACAAAGTGATATTCATCTTCAATATCTAATTCATTGCAACAAAGACAATAACGTTCATTTCTTGGGATATTCTGACCAGCATATCTTCCAGTTTGGATTCGAATCGGTAAGGCTGAAGTTCTAAGCTTGGTGACATACTGTTTTAGTGTTTTTGGTACTAAATCTAAATAATGCTCGTATTTAAAAACAGGCTTAAATACACGATACATATCTAATACAGAACTATTAGCAACACATCGAGACCACTCTTGTTTATATGTGTCAATTACAACGTTTTTAAAGTAAGCTATAAATGTATTAACATCGACGGAGCATGGATTATCAAACACATACGAAAACCCATGTGTGTCTAACAGTCTTTTTACATTCGAAACCCAGTTTGTACGTCCATTGTAGCAATCCTGTAAGGCTTGCATGTATACAGATTTTAAGATAATATTTTCAGTTTGGAGGATTTTAAACCAATATTTAATTATTCTTATATATCGATTAATAAAAAGAGGGTATCTGCCTAGCTCGCCATAAACTACAGCATTACAAACATTTTGTTTAACATTCAACAAACGTTTACAAAACTTTAAATGTACCCTTTCCAATTCTTTTGACTTAGTATTACCCCATACCTCACATGCGTAATTCAAAATAGAACCAACAAAGGCATCGAACAGTTGACATTGTATTTTGGGCTGAAGATCAAACTCTTTACATTTATTAAATAAAATATTCATTGCTTTTAATGCTTTGCCACATAAATGTTCGTGATTTAAATTAAAATTTCCTGTATAATTAAAGACAGTTCCCAAATAATTAAAGTCGTTCACTACTTCTATTTGTTGACCATCATATGTCCACTTTTCAGATGGTAATAATCTACCACGTTTGCGAAATACCATTATTTTAGTTTTATTTGTGTTTACTTTTAGTCCCCAATTATTGCAATAATCAAATAAAAGATCTAAATGTTTTTGAACTTCTTCAGGAGATTTACCTATAATGGCCATATCGTCAGCAAATAGTAACAATATCAATATAATATCGTCAATATTTAAACCGGAAGTAGCTTCATCCTGCAAAAACAATTCTAAATCCTCTACAAATAGGGAAAATAACAAAGGGGACATAACCTCACCTTGACGTAAGCCTACAGCGTAGGAAAAATAATCTGAGTATGATGAACAATGCTTAACACATGACTTAACATTTTGGTACATATTTTTTATAATTCTTAATAATTTGCCTTCTATACCACATTTGAACATTTTTAGCCATAGTGCATTTCTATATATAGTGTCGAAACATTTCATCATATCAACATAAATAACATACAATCTTTTATTCTCGTTAATATATTTTTGGACTAATGACATAAGGATGTATATTGCGTCAACTGTTGAGTGCCCTTTCCTGAATCCGAATTGGGCGTCCGAAATGATGTTAAAGTTATTACAAAATGTTTCAATTCTGTTATTAACAACTGTTGTAAAAAGTTTAGATAAACAACTGAGAAGTGTAATTCCTCTATAATTGTTAACAACTGAAGTACCGCCTTTCTTATGTAATGGGATTATAATACCTTCTGTCCATTTCTCAGGGTAATGGCCAGAGTTCAATATTGCATTAAATAAATCACATATATGTAGTGCCAAAATATCAACGCATTCAATTAAATATTCATTCAAAATACAATCGCTTCCATGCGCTTTATTACGTTTTAACAATTTAATTGATGCTTTAATCTCATTAACAGTAAAAGACTGATCTTATTCTGGGAAACGTGTATTTGGTAAATCAAAATCATGTATTGAACAAAAAGTTTCGGCCTCATCATTTACACACTCAAACATGCCGCTACTTATATTTGAGAAAAAATTTCTAAAGTCTTCTAAGGCAATATTTTTGCTCCTCGTTTTAGTATTCGTCTTAAAATATTTCCAAAAATCTTTGGGTCTGCGATTTTTCAATCCTTCAATTTCATTTACTTTAATTTTTAAAAAGGCCTTTTTTTCCGATTTATCAATTTTTTATATTCTTTTTTATATTGTAACAATTGAATTCTATTATTTTCCGACTTATCACAATTGAAAATATTTAACAAGGATGTATAATGGGCATGTACTGTTTTACATTCATCATCAAACCAATCTGCATGCTTAACACTACTGCATTCTTCAAATTTCGGTTTGTTTGAAATAAAGTGTTCCTTTGAGAACAAAGGATCTGCAACATTGCGATTAACATCAGTGAACATATTTAACGCAGTATTTACAGAATCATTACTAGAACAATCTATATTATCAATAATTCTGTTAAATAAAGGTAGGCTAGAAATTATGCCTGATCTAAACTGATTACGCAACGATTCGTCCCATTTAAACTTAGTCTCGGTATATGACAACGGCTCAACTGTTTTATTGTTACAGTGTACAGAAAATGTTAAAGGTGCGTGGTCACTGAACTCGTTAAAATCATGTACAGTAAAATCTTTAATAAGTGTAAAATTTCGTTCATGACAAAGCAAATAATCAATTGTTGATAAACCGTTACGAGAAAAATAAGTAAACTGACTCGTATTTCCTACTCTACCATTCAAAATACGATAATTGCATGATTTACACAAATCAAGCAGTTTAATTCCGTGGCTATTGTGTGATCTATCAACTGAGGCCCTGGCACAGAAAATATCCGGGTCATAATCTATATCATCAGTAGATTTGTTTACAATATCATGAATTACAAAGTCTGATTTACACCCTATTCTACTATTAAAATCACCACAAAGTAAAACCTGACCACGTTTATCATAAATGGCAATGTCATTTTCTAATAGTTCAAAGAAATCAACACTTAGAATATTATATGCAGGCGAATCCTCGCACCAAACATAACAACCGCAAAGATAAATATCTTCCATAACACCAAAAAAATTTCTATTAAGTT
This sequence comes from Mercenaria mercenaria, assembly GCF_021730395.1. NCBI lineage: Eukaryota > Metazoa > Mollusca > Bivalvia > Venerida > Veneridae > Mercenaria > Mercenaria mercenaria. The sequence goes on from NC_069365.1 coordinate 91,419,323, forward strand.
TCACCCAAATAATTGAATCATGATGATTTTGTATGATTTCAATTCCATCTTTTAAACATTCTTTATAAAATAATGCTACTCCACCGCTACATCTACGCGCATTTCTATTCTGGAATTTCCTATAAAAGTTATGAGAAATGTATCCATTTAAGTTAATGTTACTTGAAGAATTAGTCCAGGATTCAAATAAAAAACATATATCATATTTTGACAAAATGTTAACAAATAAAGGGTCATCGTTCTTGCACTTAGTAAGTCCATTTACATTCCACGACAAGATCGTGAGTTCTCCCCCATCGTGCCCCTATTCCTTGACTGGACGGCCGTCAATGTAGAGAGTGTCGTAGGCAATCCAAGCTCTCTTTCCTTGCCCCCTTGCGTCTTTCATCTTTGGTATCAGCTTACGACGCCTGGCAACAACTTCCTGTGGGAACTGTTCAAAAACATTAAAGTTCGTACCGTTTAAATTCTTCCATTGCCGTCGCACAGTCTCGCGATCCTTGAAGAAGGCGAACTTCGCTATGATAGATCGGGTTTTGCCTGGGGTAGGTTGACCCGGCGAGCGATGTACCCGTTCAAACTGCATATTGTCCGCAACCTCCTTCGCGATCTTCATTGCCTCATGAAGGTGCACCCGGAGCTTACTTTCCGTGACTTCCGGTGTCTCGCCTGTAACTTCCGGTACGCCAGTAAAAACAAGGTTATTCCTCATTGATTGAGATTTCAAATATGCCATATCGTCCCTGAAGTTGTCGCGCTCCTTCTCCAAATGCTCCACCCTGCTCGTCACCTGTGCGACAGCGATGTCCGACCCCTGTACAACGTGTTGCAGTCGCTCGACGCGCTCTTCAACCTGCTTGACCCGTGTATCAAATGCTAAACACATAGCTTTAATGTCTTTAATATCTTTCTCAAAGACAGAGATTCTCTCCTCAAGTTTATCAATAGAAAAGAGCCTTCTGTCAACGTTATCTAGCCTACTTTTAATCCCAATTAAGCAGTTCATAATGTCTCTGGTGGTAGGCTCACCTCCAGACTCACCTCCAGATTCCGCCATATCACCCGAATACTTTAAAGAATCGTCCGTAAACACACTGATATAATGATCATCAGCTCCATAAAGCACAGCACTAGCTTTGTTTAGCAAATCACTAAGTGTAGTGTCATCGTCCGCGGACGGGCCTCTTTGTTTGGTTTGTTTACAATTATGAATGTTTGTGTCACTATCACTACTACTACGACATTTTCTTTTACTTTTTCCCATAAGTAACACTCAAAGAAGCATTCTAGTTTTATTCACAAACAAATAGAATCCAATTTATTGCCGTATTTATCCAAAATTTACTATTTTGTTATCCCGCGTTAAAAACACAACCATTTCACACCGTATCACGTGACCACAGCCACGAATGCCGACGTATGAGAAATTTGGCAAACACGCTGGTGTAAGGATCAGTTTTAAACAAATTACGAGCATGCTGAAATACGATGGCATAAGTTGGCGTGCTCCGATGCCGGCCAAAAATTTTGTACATGCACAAAATTTTCAGCGTTTGCCGACATATTGCTTGTAATTAAGGCAAAGTTAGAGGTATGCGAAAGATAAGTTATGCACAAGTTCACACAGGTAAAATGCAAGTGTCATACGTCGAAATACGTCGGCAACCAGCTGGGCGATTGTGTAGCGTACGCGTAACGTATTTCCAACTTATTAGGAAGGTACAGTACAATCGCGATCCTACGAAAAGCCAAGGGACCGGTCGTTTTTTTCGTAACATCGCATTTTCGTTCGAGCGTAGCATAGGAAATTTCGCTATACAACACCTTAATATCTACACGTCGTAACCCGTGATATTTAAACGTGAATTTCGTATAGGAGTACATGTATACCAATTTTATATGTACATCTAGGTTTACTACAAATCTTATTTGAATCTGAACTCAGATGGTATCTGGAATGTAAAACGGTTTTTTTCATCGCAATTGCATATTCCCATACACTCAGCTACCCTTTACTGAATTGTTTGGAATAATAAAACGACAATAAACAGACGATCAGGACTTAAATATTTTTTTTTTATTTTCCTTATGCAGTGATTGTTTGAGATGATATCGAAGCAAGTGCGACTGGTGTGCCATCCGATCTGATAGTTATAAGAGAAACAATTAACCGCTTACTTTTGTCTTAGTGTACAGAGTATGTGTTTCGAATTTATTTACTAAATTTTCACACTTTAATTACTGTTTACGCCCAGCTGAATGATAGTGAGACTTTCCACTCTAAAGCGTTTTCGCGCCGTTATGGAAGGTGTGAAAATTTAGACGATACAGGTATTTGTAAAATCGCAACTTAAACAAGTTGAAAACACGCACGTGGCAAGCAATATCAAATAACTATATGATAATTTACCATTAATTATACACAAATAATTATTGCATGCCATATAAAACTTATATCAAAATTACTGTGCAATAATGCATTAAGTGCCTGTCACATGAAGCAAGAGCTATATAATAATGTCATAAAAAATCCATGTATGACTTACGAGACAAACAATAGGAGAGATCGTGTTTGTATACAAATTCTATTTTTAGAACTGATAAGACAGTGATCGGGTGGGCAGAAGCCGACCGTCCATGTTTTTTGTAAACAGTGATGTTTTTCTAACGGTCTAAACTTTCTTAAAACACAAATTACATAAATAATTTTTTGATCAATGGAAAGGTTATAAAACAAGCAATTTATTGATTACTTTTAATTGTTATTTCGAAATAAAATGGATTGATTATGAACGCTTAACTTACACTGTTTTTCTAAAGGTTGTGAAAATCACTACGCCGCTTTTAAAATTATATGTCATTTAAAACGGTTATTCATTGAAAAAAGATATTTGGATACAAAAATATGAAGATTGTTAGTATTTCAAATCTTTTTGAATTTTGAAAATCCATAAATGAGCAAAAAAGTTATTACAAATTAAAAATTCTGATTCAATACGCAAACGGTGTTAAAATCATTTGTTTTGCCAATCACCAGATAAACAGATGTTAACGCGTGACGTCACGGCGATCTCTCCTATAGCAAATATCAAATAACTGTATGATAATGTACCAATTAATTGTGCAAGAATTGCATGCCACGTAAAGCATACATCAAATTACTGTTCAATAATGCATTCAGTGCCTGTCGCCTGAAGCAGGAGCTGTATGATAATGTCACAAAAGTTGTGTATAATTTTAATGTGACATGAACCAAGAGTATACAATACATAACTTTTCATTCAGTAATTTATAACGGGTATTTTATTTTTGATTGTTGTCATTTCGGTATATCATTTTCAATTTTCTACGACTTTTGATTGATGATTGCTGATAATAATTCCAGTGACATAAAAGTCGTAGAAAACTGGAAAAAAAAAACATACCGAAATGACAACAATCAAAAATAAAATACCCGTTATAAATAACTGAATGAACAATAGGTACATTCTACTTACTAATTAGCTAATTAGTACAAAAAAAATAAAACAAAAAGGAAAATTGACAGAACAATTGCATAAAATGTTAAGCCAGTATATAGTTCAACTTGAAATGTAAAGATGGACAATTATCACCGGAGGACCGATCACCCAAATTTGAGCGTTGAGCGGCGAGAATGGTGATTTGTCTTATTTCTTTCAAAATAATCAAGAATATGTACAAGCAATTTTAAACAATACACCGCCAATGAATTATAATGAATTGCACCCAGTTATGATGCAAGGTTCTTAGATTCCACAATCACCAGAGTTCGCAAACGTCAAACTCTGCATGTCGCCGAGCTGGGCAATCACATTAATCAATTAAAGAGGTTCTCTCCAAAGATATGCAGGCAAAAGTATCAGGCCTCGGGTGTAAAGTAACAGGTTTGGAGAAAGCTGTTTCTTACTTGAACAAAGATTATTTGACATGTTAAAACTATGGCGCAGCATATATTGGATAAGACGAAGAAAAAATATTGAATTGCATCTTTTTAAGTTAGTAATCACTGTTAGAAAATCTACAAATCTAGGACGGTTTATATGGAGAGCTTGGTACATCCGAAGAAAGTACAGCAAAAATCATACTCCTTAAATATTGATTCAAAATAATTAATCTTGATGAAAACAGTTTACAAAAAATGTATACTTTTCATAATAATGATGGTGAAAATACATACAAAGGTAAAAATAGACTTATATACTCGTAATGCAAATAAAAATAATTTCATCGCTATAAAAGCCAGAACCCTGTAAGTCTTTAAACAAGTTTCCAAGTACCAACAACTCGGGCAGATTATCTTGCTACACTATTTATAACAAGAGCTGTCCATAAGACAGCACGCTCGACTTTTCTCAGTGCTTGATGAAATATGAATTAGAGCTTTGCCAGTAAAAACTTTAACCAAACAATTCTAAGTTAAAAAGGGGCATAACTCTGTCAAAATTCAAACCAGAGTTATGGGGATTGTTTCTCCTGGTGTAGATTTTGATAGTAAATAACTATTTTAATAGTCAATAGCTTTGATAGTAACAGAGATATTTGACTTTATCAAAAACTATAATCAACGGCGACGCCGGCGCTAAGGCAAGTTCAATAGCTCTACTTTTTCTTCAAAACGTCGAGCTAAAAACGAGTTTAGGCAAGAACAATATCTAATTGTCATAAAAACAAACAAGTACAGATTTCTTTGACAAAATTTAGACTCACTTTACAAAACCTCGATAGTGAAAACGGTAAGCACCGCGGCATTACAGGAAGTTAGCTATTTTTGTTCTAGAAAGTTGTTACCAATAACACACTCTTCTGGTAATTCACCCGATATTTATTAATTTGGGCACCCGAATAACAAAGATTGTATAAATGGTTAATTATCATAGATGTATTTATGCATATATTGTTAATAAACCTATTGTTGTACGGCATAGTCCATTAAAAGGCATAGATACTGTAATAGGACATATTCAAAAGATACCTTTATAAATTATTGAGAACAAAACACCAAAGAAATATATGACAACAGGGCCTTGAACCCATATTAACCTTTAGCCTGCTGAATTTCTAAAATGGACTGGTCTATTATTCAGTTTGGGCAATACCATTTTATTATTAGCAGAGGTGTTCTCTGAAAAATTACTGACTGGATAGCGAACGGTGCAGACCATGATCAGCCTGCCGATCTTGGTCTGCACTGGTCGCAAAAGCAGAATCACTTGCCCCCAGCAGGCTAAAGGTTAATTGACAGTAATTCATTAATAATAATTTATATTTAGTTTCCAAAGTAAATGGGTCTATAGAACCAAAACAAAATATCAAAATGAAAAATGAAATATTTACCTGAAATATGCAATCCACGGCTTAAACTACAACGCTATTAATCGATACGTCCTTGCAATGTGTGCAGCCATTTACTGAATATGATCATACTTCTTTCACGTGGTAGCGAGTATTGTATAACCAATGAATGATTTTAATCGGAAATATACCCAACGGTTCCCGTATTACATAATATGTAGGTCATACAGTATGGAGTACCTCCAAGCGAAGCCCTATGTAGGCAACCATTGTAAAACTGAGTCGTGTACAATTATGACTGTAACAGTAATGTTCTTAATTAAAATAATTTAAAATACCTGTATACAGTTTTCGTTTCATAAAATGTCGTACCTGTACGCCGCTCAGAATAAGACAATAGAAGTCGTCTGCTTAACAGTAAACACTGACAATCATCCTATAAATTTTAATCGTTAGGGATATAAACATCCTAAAACCATTTTTCAAGCTCGGGGTTACTCTGACTTTGACCTTTTATCGTTTTAGGGTCGTCTGCTGCCCACATACAATCATCCTGCGGAGATTGGCGACTATATACATAGAAGATCTCCAGTTATTGGTCAGAAACTGTTTTGAATCTAGATTTAGCTCCAATCATAGTCTTGAAATTAAACACTGAACATTGTTCTTTACATAATAATTTCACTGGACGAAACGTATATATATATAGTACCGAGCATACTATTTATATGTACCTACTAAATAAAATCCTTCTGGCGATGTCGTGACGGCGTCCCCGCCAGCACGAGGACACGGCAAAGGTCGGGACACAAAGCACTTTTTTATGTTATGTTGGCGCCCTTATCTGTCGTGTCCTCGTGCTGGAGGTGACGCCATCTGACAAAACAAGGACAGGACAAATTACTTATTCCGATTGACATGCGAAGAAGGCTTGTATGGCTGCATAAATGTCACGCTGATAACAATATAAAATAACTTTGTCTCCAGGATGGAATTAAATAAAGAATACGATCTTGGCTCAGTGGGGTACTAAGAGACGTGTATTTACTTCCATTTTGGAAACTGAAAAGTTCTATGTGCAATCTATCTGCGCATACCAACAATACAAAATTATTGTCTTGTCCTGTTGTCACGTGACGCCCCCGCCAAGATGCTATTTTGTCAGGTTCTCGTGTTGTGGCAAGGCGCCCTGCCCAGTCCAACCTCCAAATTCGGAAAAAATGTCGTGACGTCGCCCAACTGTTATCGCGTTTTCGTGCTGACGTATTAATGGCAGTGACGCGTTTACTACAAAAACGATTTGTCATGCTGTCGTGTTGTCATTCTGGCGGAGTGCCAACACTACAGCACGACATGGCAGAAATGACCAACATTAAAACGCAATTCATTTCTAGATTGCATTTTTATATAAAGCGATGACTTAAGTGTTCACTTCATGTTTACATTGATATTATTAAGTAATTTTTCACATTTTCAAACTTGTATACCTAAGTTAATGTTCCGCATTTTGAAATGATGTTTCAATTTCATGATCTTGTTGTATGGTTCAGGGGTTATAACCTCTGTCACTGCCCATGCAAAGAATATTCCATTAATTTTAAGACATAAACAAGAAAAATCTTTAAAAAAATATGGTTGATGAATTTGAAGCATGGAAAGATGTTGCAATCTCAAATCTTTGACTTGCATATGTAAAATGATATATTTTGTTTAAGAATTAACAAATTTACTGAAAATGCTTATTTCTGAATCAATATATTGTCCATCAACGTCATTTAATTGTTCATGAAATATGAGGGAACGTCAGCGTTGTTTGACAACGTTTATGTCATTTTCTTTTAAATTATCATACACTATTATAGGGCGTATATTAACGTCTACCATTCTAACATTGTTTTAAATATCCATAACCGGGGCCCACTTAACAACACTACCAAAAGCGTATACTGAAGATTTTTAAACGATTCTTATTTCTCGTTATTATAAACATGACATTACTCATAACTTTTCATATTACTTAAAAAGTTGGTAAACAGGAACACAATTCCTAGAACAATAACTTTACTTTCGAAATATTTTGAGTACGAACACATTTCAAGTACGGATGAGTATGAACGTGGTGACAAGCTTTCAAGATTTATATTAATTCTTCGAGAAATTAGATAAAAACATACCTACTGTTACTTCCCAAAATCATTTATATGATTTCTATAACAACCACACAAGATTCAATACATTCACGGTTATCGGCAAAAAAATGAACCGACGCTAGGATTGAAGAGAGGGATAAGCGAGTAAAAACATTGCTGAAGGCAGGGCGATTGGGGTTTGTAACTGATACAGCAAAACATACTATGGATTAGATTGCATCTTTTATTATACAAAAAGGTTAAGGCAAAGAGATATGACCGTCCCTGTCAATCCAAACAAAACTAAAAATCCCCTGTTGAAACATCCCCTTAAATAGAAGAAACAGTTTTATGATAGAATTTATGCTATGTCTATCGTTTTGAATGTTCTTGGTGTCACCTACCCTAAGCTTTAACATTAATAATGGTTTCAGTTTAACATCGTATACTTTTAAAATATATCATGCTGATCATCTAAGCATCTGTTCATGAGTGGCTGGATTTGCCATGTCTGACCCCGACCTGGTTTATGCCAAACCAAACCGATTGATAATTCCTCGAAAAATGTTCAAAACAGGGAGGAGCGAGCAAAGAAAATGTTTCATTTTTTACTCAATTTCGACTTTTTGAAAAGGGTGGTACAATCTGCATGAACTGAGCGAGATTTGTTTTTTTTTTTTTTAGTTCTGTCTAGTTCAAAATATTATTCAGTAAAACATTTAGGATCACTCTTTCTATTACCTGCAAGAAGAATAGTGGAGTTATTTCCCCTGTCAGCGCTGTCTCTACGTTAAACAAGCAAATGCAAGAGTTGTGAATCTGTTCTTACCGATTGAATTCAACGTCAAATCCGACGGTGTCTGTCTCCGATACAATCAACAGTGCATTTTAAGAAAGTTAAAGTTAATAACTTTGCTATTACTTAGTCCGGTAGAATAGTATATTGAATATTCAAGTGCACTTATTCGTTCCTTACATTTTTTTTCATTACGTGTTTAGGTTTCTTTTGTGCCGATATATAGTTTTCAAGAAACAACTAAACACAGCTTCAGTTATGTCAACAGAATGACAAAATGTGAAAGGGTTTTTTGTTGTTGTTGTTGTTTCAAATCAAGTGATTCAAAGTCAACTTCTCAAACAATTGGCCACAAGGTCTTGACATTCGCATCGCCCTTTTCCCAGACTGTATGTATTCTATACCTGTTAAGTGACAAGTTCATCTATATGAAGTGTTCATTTCTGTAAAAGTATGAAAAGAACTTACTACTAGTTCCACAGGACAATCTGTCCATAAATAGAGAAACGTCTGAATTAGGCTGTATCATGTTAACAAAAAAGTTTTCAGCCTCAGCCGTTTGAGATTGAAATTTTGATAGCAAATTTCACAAGAATCCACTGAAATTGAATTCCAAACGAGACTGAACATCAATACTGAATAGACATTTTGATAAAATTATTTACATAATAATTACTTTAAGCAAGCACTTTAAATAAAAATGACAAATAAAATTTCATTATCAAACACAGCTGAGACTAGAAATATTTTGTGAACATGAGACCTGATTTTAAGTGCACTGCTGCAAAAGCTGTTTCATATTTACGTTTGAGAGAATAAAAGCGCCCCAACCTTATTAGTGGCCAGATTTGTTACAGGGTGTGTTGAAATAGTGTTTAACTCTTTTACTCAGTATTAAAGTTTGTGGTTATTGATCAGCCGTAAAATCGAAGAATTTAATCTGTACATCCGGGAGGGTGAATGTTTTCTTGAAGATGTTTATGGATCGTTCCGAAAAACTACTAATCAATTTAGCACGGCCCTAATTGCTCGATGCTTCGATATATTATCAGGTTTTATCATTTTAAGGAACTAACATGTTACGATAATAACTTAGAAACCATTATGATTTTGTTGCCTGCATTTTAATTTAACAAAAGCTTGTTAACAATATCAACAATTTGTAATTTTTATTAACAAAATACTGGAACGCTATCTATCAAAGTTCTTCTGAATCGAGCAGGCAAGAAAATTATTTTGACATTGGAACCACACATCTAAGATGCACATACAGTTTCCATGACTGCTGATATCAAAGTTCAGCACAAGTGGTAGAAAATAACATATATCACAAGAGCCTGATATATATTGTCCGCAGAACAGCTAATTTTTACACATTGGCCAGGTTTTTTCTTTCAACACACCTACAGCACCAAATACTAATGTTTTCACAAATAATATTCATTTCCTGATGATTTACAATATGGAACAGGTCACACTTTGTATTTGGGACTGTAGGATAAAGGTCTGTCTCTTGGATGATCAGCAGTCCATTCTATCAGTCAATGACATAAAGAAACACTGGTTTCACTTTACTGAAGAGCAGAACTGCATTTAGTCGTAGTCAAGTGCAACCCACGAGTTCCAAGAACGAGCCCCCTCGAACCCATTTCTCTCCTTGTAGTAGTCCATATCTGCTTCACGTATTTCATCTTCTGTGTTCATTACCCAGGTACCTTAAAATAAAACGAGTCCTCGTTCCAAAATAACTGACCAAAGTTTGGCGAGTAATCATTAGACTGGTTATAAAATAATGTTCCAAGACTGCTCCCCAATTTGAATTATCTTCTCTTTACACCACACAACATTCAAAATGACTTGCAACAGTCATATGACTAATAATGGTGCATGATTATAGGTTATTAGATCTAGATTAGTATCGAGAAATGTGCATGAACTCTGCAGCGGAAATACTATATCATTCTGCAAAAAAGAGTGCATATCTCTTGATAAAAATGCATAACCTAATAATATTTTTATTAAAGGTACTAACTTTGGTCAATGACTAAAATGTCGTGGTTAGAAAAAGATTTAACGCGACAACACTTAACTGGCGTAATAAATGACGCCACATACCCAATATGGAATTTAAACGTCAATGTGGAAAACATTGACGTTTCAGGCTCCATTATAACTTCACGGATATGTTACATGTATAAAAGCCGATCTTAATGTAGCATGGTTATATTAACAACCTGTCATTGATAGTGTGCAACATTCTTTCAACTCAACATACATGATATGTCAAAATAAATATATAATTTTAATAAAGGTTCTTCATGGAGAAACTGGCTCAAATAAAATATCAGATCTTTCTTTTCCATAAAAGTCGCAGCAAGTTTCATTGTAAAATGTTTCTAAAAAGCTATCCTTTCACTGCACTAGATTGCCAATTTCGAGCGTTTTCAAATCCATTCCTCCCTGACCGATAGTCATTTATAGCTTCTTGAATCTCACTTTGTTCATTCATTACAAACGGTCCTGAAACATATCAAATATTTCATCACTTGCTGTAAGAAAACTATGGATTTGGTCGAAATAAATCTTAAAATGCAAAGAGGATTACATCTGTTAGTCTTCGGAACACGATGAAATTCTAGTAAGATTAAAATCGATTGGTACCTTTAAAGTCGCATCAATTTCACTGAATGCTCCCCAAATATATCACAGACACAGGAAATGCACAATATTTGCCCACAGGACATGAACGAACAAGGCTAAATATATTATTGCACTTCTGATTTACCGGAAGTGACGGCGTAACGCCATTTGTCCGAAAAGATATCAAAAATATTAAATAATGGGCTACCTGTCGGGTTGCATAAAGTTTTCCGGTAAACTATCATATCAAATGTATTAAGTGTAAACAGTGGCGCTATACCTTTCTAAAAGTAAATTTTAAGATAGGTTTTGACGTAATTCATTTCAAAATAAAGCAACAATGGAAGGACTCCAGATAATATTTAGCGAACTGTGAAATATTAAGCACATGGACCTATATAGGTGGACGGATAGCTCAGTGGTTTGCACACTGGCCTTCCAATCCTGAGGTCGGGGGTTCTATCCCCGGCAGCTACTCGGGAATTTTCAGAAACGCTTTTCAGTGCCCCCCCCCCCCCCCCCCCCCCCCCCCCCCCCCCCCCCCCCCACACACACAAACACACCCCCCAACTAGAGGTGTACAGGTCGGGAACCCAGGCAATCCTTGCGTGTATCAGTGCTATACACTGGGCACGTTAAAGAACCAGGCTGTCAATTCGCAACGAGCCGGACAAGCCTGTATCTGATTTCTGATCTCTCTGTGGGGGCTTTGTCTCACTCTGTCCCTCTGGTCAGATCGCTCTGTGTCTGTACTAGTAGATGATGAATTATGCTGAACGTGAAATTGATCATGAAAAGGGCGCTATATAAATCTGGTATAATAATAATAATAATATACCGACATTTTATTACAACTATGAAAAGTTTCATTTAAATCTACGTTGTAGAACTTTATTTATGAAAATTGTCACTAATAGTGCAGTTTTCTCGTAGATGCCCTTTGTAAAAATTGGAGAATTAATGTTTTCAAATTGTTGTAAGACAAAATCAAATACACGACACTTCCATTTTTTTATTGGCTTAACTGCCTACAGATAAAATGTTGTTTTGAACAAGTATGGTTTCATACATTTCTTCATCTTAGAACGGTACTTGTTTCAAACGCTTAGAACTACCTTATGAAAGTATCGAGACACAAAATTAGACTATTTGAACTTTGACCTCTAAGTGTGACCTTTACCGTGGATGTAATATCCTGGGTTGTGCTGTCTCACGTCTTCTTTCTGAGATAAACAAATAATGCTAAATATATGAAAATCAATCCAGTGGTTTACAAGATTTGGAGCGGACACAAATTTAAGTTGCCTGACCCTTGACCTCCAAGTGTGACCTTGAACCTGAACCTAGTGGCCTACGTCCGATGAGGTAAATATTTTATGCTAGTTTTAGATTATAAGGAGCGGACAGGAAGATAAGCTATCTGACATTTGTCCTCAGGCTGAATGACCTCGACTGTGGCTCTACACGTCGTGTTGATGAGGTTAATAACTTGTATAAGTTTTATGAATGCCTTCTCTGCAGTTAGGACACGACGGACGAACGGATGGACCAACAAGCCCTATATACTTTCAACCTAATTTAACATGGACGTCTAGAACATATGCATATACCCACTTCATGATATACAGGGTGAAAATTTAAGAAGGGCTGAGTGCTTGTATATGGTGCAGACGTAGTTAAAGTATGGTGTTACGTCTACAAAAAGGGCATAACTCAGAAATGTTATACTCTTACAAGAAAGTACCGTTAATATGCGCATGAACGCTTCCTATTGATAAAGTATTCCCAGGATGAGCTGAGTAAACATGAAACAGATGTAGTTGTAACACTGTTTAGTCCAAAAAGGTGCATAACTAAAATGATATCTGTACAAGACAATCCCGGCAATTTGCGTCACTCTACTTAATTATGATGATGATGATGATGTACAAAATTGGGTGAAAGCTCTAGATGCAGTTGAGTACATTAAAAGGCGTGGAAGACAGTCTGACGAACGGATGGACTGACAGACCTAACACTACATTCCTCCCGGGCCTTCAACACCGGAACACAAATACTGTATTTGATCGGACAAGAAGGAAGAGAGTGTTTTATTAAGGTGATTCTGCACGTTCGGAATGATTTTTTTTTTCTACAATGTAGAGTATGCTTAAACTAAGATTTTTCAAAACTTCAGAAAATTCTTATAAAGTTCAGCAAATAAAAATATAAGGTCGTGTGCTTGCTGATTTGAAAAATGTGGACCTCGTGCAATTTTTCATAATGGGTCTCTACAGGAAATCACAACTTTCCGCTTAGCTCAGTAGGTAAGACCGTAGGTCTACGGATCTCGAGGTCGTGAGTTCGATCCTCGGGCGGGGCGTATGTTCTCCATGAGTATTTGATAAACGACGTTAAGTCTAAAATCATTAGTCCCCCATCTCTGATTCATGTGGGGAAGTTGGCAGTTACTTGCGGAGAACAGGTTTGTACTGGTACAGAATCCAGGAACACTGGTTAGGTTAACTGCCCGCCGTTACATGACTGAAATACTGTTGAAAAACGGCGTTAAACCCAAAACAAACAAACAACTTTCGAATAGAAATATTTCTGCAATGAAGGTTTTAATGAAACTTCTCACAGTTGTATATATACATCTGATCTATAATGTGGTGAAATAAAATGGACAGGTCCGCGTGCTTATTTTTCATATATCTGACCATGATTAAAGCGAATCGCACATTTGATGCTAATTTCACGCAAAATAAACTGATATAAAAATCATAAACGCCTGCATATGAGGTTGTTTTTTTTGTCTACCATTCAGGTCATGTAGCCACTTTCTAGCAAAGACCCAACGTCTTCTGTCAAATAACATTTTAGCCACACTCTTAGCGTGGTTTTTGTGAAAACCAAGTGTTTCGAAGTCTTAATAACGTAAGGACCCAGTACTTGCATCATACAACTAGCATTTGCATACTTACCATATTGCACAATCGGTTCATTCAGAGGTTGACCAGCTATCAACACAAAGTGGCAAGTCTCTTCGCCCTTTAAAAGATACAGAAAATAAATGAACATATAATGAAATTTGCAGAAAACAAATCAAAAACAACATGGTACAAAAGCACACCGTGTTTCAAATATAGAAAGTAAGTACACGTCAGAAGCAAACTTTATATAGGAATGTTCAATCTTGATATTTCTGATTTCAATTACTCTGACAACAAGAAGATAAAAAAATAAACTACTGTACAATGAAAAATCTATTTTGATGGACAAAAGCAATCACACTTACATTATTCAACACTTCAAGGAAGCTTCCTGGCCCTAAAACAAGAGTGTGGTGAGCAGGTCCCTTTTTAGCTTTATCACTGGGTCCTTGGGGGGTAAAAGATAAAAAATGTATTATTACAGCATTTCTAACTTTGACATAATTAGTATCAACAACTCGGAACTCTTAAAACAACTAGAATAATCTTTAATTGCATTTTGTTTGGCATGAAAATTAATATCTACGTTATTTTCGGCTTTAGAAATAGGGCAGATACTAATCAAGCAAATCTCATTTTTCGTTTATTTCAATGCATACACACACATGCAGGAACTATGTGGACAAGAACTACTTAGATTATAGGAAAACAGTTCACTTTTTGACATTTCACGTTATTCTACAGACATTATTCGAAACACATTTACTAAAATAGAACATTTTAGCCGGAGCAAGTTACTGAATCAAATCTTTCAGAAGAAAGTAGCAAAGCAAAATAATAGCAGACCAGGTTTGACCGAGTCCCTTCATAAACTCCGGAAAGTCGAAAGCGAACTCATAATGACACCGCTAAATGGACTTGCTATGCACTGATTTCAACTAATGATGCAAAAGGTACAAAATTACCGAAAAGTGCAGATCCGGAGAGTACATATACAAATCCTTTCCAACCCTCGGGAACTGCTTGGTTGAGACTCGCTCCTTTATCAAGCTTGAAATCCAAGTACATTGTAGGCGTTCTTGTTTTTACCGGGGACTTAAAAAATGGAAATATGAACTGCTGTATATCAAGTAAAAACAAGAAAGCAAAGGCTACCAAACTTTATAAAATGAGCAACGACTTTAAATTTCGATCCTAAAAATAACTTTGCAGAATTTATCTTTTCTGAATTATTCTTCTTCTGCAAATAGAATCGGAACAGATCATCTTTCATGCACGTTATACATACTGATAGAATAAGACCTAGCATAATTACTGTTAGTTATTGTGATTATCTATCACATGTCACCTTCTATAAATCGCCGGTCCACAGTTTGTGCTATAACACCGGTCTAAAGTTCAACGCTATATTTTGCCGTGCTTAGAGTCAAAACTTTAAAAAAAATCACAAGCTGAAAATATTTCTGATATCACATTAATAGACACATGTTGAATGACTTGCCGTACAATAGTCAAAACTATTGACCCTCGATACTCGGACCTTCGGCAATATGTTTTTACTATTGACCGACAAACAATTCATGAAGTGTTAAATTAAAAAAAATGTATAATTAGTAAATACCTTGATTCCCAAGGATTCACCAGCAATGACCTTTACTGTAACACCGTTCTGTGTTGTTCTGGGTATGTCTTTATCAAGCAATTCTTGATATGCTGGTTTAGTCATTTTGTTTTCCTTGGAAAGGTTAACCCAGAGCTGGAGCCCATGTGCAAGACCATCACCCTCTGGCATCTCACAGTGCAATATACCACGCCCAGCTGTCATCCACTTCATGTGGTTATAAAAACATACATTTATCAACATTTACATGTTTCACCAACAATAGTATGCATAGTATTTATTTTTTAAAACAACAATAATAATGTCAACATTGTATGACACATGTCTCGTGAAAATCACCGATAAAATAAAATAAATATTAAAAAAGGGACAAACTCAAAACATGTGAAATTAAAGTATAAAGAACGTGAGGATATGCACTTGTCTTCATGTTAATGACCTATACTTAAGACTTAATATATGACATGAAAGTCCCATCAGTACTGTGCTTTATGAAATATTTCGTATATATTGTGTTGATGCCAGATATCAAATTTCATTTAAAATGGATAGAACACACATGGTACTAATGTAGCTGTAATAAGTTTAAGTCTAACGAGAGGCATAACTCAAAAAGATAATCACACATGAAAGTCCAGACAATATGCTCGTGTCCATTTCATGTTGGTCTTGTATACATTTCATTTGAACTTGATACGTCGAGTACACAAGGTACAGTAGTAATTCTAATATCGCTAAGTTCAAAAAATAATAATGAGACAAGGAAGTGCCGACAAGATGTGGCTGTCCATCCCATGCTGATGATTTACACCAAGTTTCATTTGAATTGGATGGAAACTGCAGGAGTTGTAAATGAAAGCAAAGACAGGGGCATAACTCAAAATTTGATAATCGAACAGTAAATTAACGTCAATACGCACATGTTCATTTCATGCTGATTTACATTGCGTTTGAATAGACTGAAAACTGTACGAGTTGAATACACAAAAAATGTGACGTACGGATGGATGGACGGACGAAC
Organism: Mercenaria mercenaria; assembly: GCF_021730395.1. Taxonomy (NCBI): domain Eukaryota; kingdom Metazoa; phylum Mollusca; class Bivalvia; order Venerida; family Veneridae; genus Mercenaria; species Mercenaria mercenaria. The sequence goes on from NC_069365.1 coordinate 91,435,755, forward strand.
ATTTCAAACACTATATGCCTCCCAGACCTTCGACATAAAAACTTCATTCTAATGAAAAAGAAATCATTCTTCTATATCTGAACAATACAACACTTATACTGGAATGTTATTGCCCATAAACATGTACAGCGGATAAAAAAGCGTCTGAAAGACGCGAAAGTAATCAGTGATGGTGTACAAATAAAAGCAAAATATTAGCGAAATTAGCACAAGGAAGGCAATCATTTTTTGGGAATCGAATCTGTCTCAATTTACAATTTGTCTCAATTTATAATGCAAAACGGCAGTTGCTTAAGTTCATGTAAACAACCAACGTCATAGTTCATACACATAGTTCATACACACGGTATATGAAATAATTCTAAGGACATAATGAATTGTTGAAACGTTAAAACGTTACCTGTAAGTCCCCTGGATTTATGACACCTTTATGTCCACAAAAGTCTTCATGTCTAAAAGATCCTTCAATCATATAAGTAACCTAAAACGAGAAATGAAATACAAATGTTCGTTTAAACTAATCTTTGATAAATATTTTACACGAAAGTTGTAACTAACATACATATACAGAAAAAGGTTAGCGAGTTACTCCAACAATTCTAGTATCTCGGGTTTAATACGTCTTTCTTTAGCAAAACGACAAAACCAGTAACGTGAAGTTCTAGGAATTCTGTTCAGTTTTCTGCGCATTATAGAACAGTTAGACTGATTTATGTTTGATGACCTAACACCAGCGTTAATCCAAAACATTATTCATGTCAGACTGTCATCAATATATTTACTTCTATCATTGTGACAACTTTGATTTAATTTGCTTCAGATTATACTCACTGTTTCAAATCCCCTATGAGGGTGATCTGGAAATCCTGCTGGTTTCTTCACTTTAAATTCATCCAACAAAAGAAATGGATCCAGGTTTCTAAGTTGCATATTCCCAATACTTCTCCGTACCCTTGCCCCCATACCCTCATCCTGTTCCCGGCTTTCTACTATGCTTTCTATCACTCGCGACATTATCACTGTATTTCCAGTGTCAGCTTCACAATTGTCTTTCGTACAATATTCTTGATTCCCCTCACTGTCAGTCGTCTTTAATACGAGTTTTAACAAAATGAGCAAGACAGATCTACAATGACCAAGATTCTTTATATAATATACAAAAAATGAACTATATTTAGATCATGTTCTATATCATACACCGAGTCCTACAAAAGCAATCGATTGATAATCGGTGTACTAGATTTTCCGTTCCGTTATTTACAGCATATAAACTATTTATATGTATACCGTTGTTTCCTCCTATAGGCCTTTCATAGCAAATTAACAAATTAACATTAATGTAACTAAAACAAAACACAACTTCTGACAGGTCAACCGGCAACGTCATGCATGAACAATTTCAATTATTATTCTTTACCTGTGTTGTATCCCGCGAATTTAAACACAATGGTATGTCAAAAAATATGAAACTAGCGTTAAGTTTTATATCTTATACTGTAAAACTTGTATGTATAAATATGAAATGAACACTGAAAACCAACATTTACTACCTTTCTTTCAGTAGTGACAGTATTCACAGTGTCAGTACAAACACCTGACACAGATTATTAACTACAGAACCAGCGAATATTCTGGAACTGGAGTCTTGGCTCGTCTTATCTTTCATTCTCATAATCAAACTCGTGTAGACCTAGATCTACTTCAATCAACTCGATAACCAGGCATTTGTTTACAATCTGCATACATACCGTGTCATATCCGTGTGGCTAAAAATAGACTTTGGAAAATCCGTAACGAATTTCTACTGTACGGAAAGCAAAACTTATGCGGCGCGAAATCACCTGCATCAGGTCAGACACTCCTATTACTTTTTCCATAGACTTCCATTATAAGAAATGGCCATGTCACATGCCCCAAAATTGAGAAATGACCATGAAAATGTGATTCTTGCAGTAATTCAGCATTTCAGACACATAAAAATAGCAATTTTATATAGGCGTAACCAATCCGTTTTCTTACAATTTTTCATCAGAAAAACCTAACCCCTTTCTTCATGGCATTTAGAGGCAAAATGCCCACTGACACCTAATATCCTAAATACAGAATTGTAAAGTGAACCATTCAGCCAGGCACTAGTAAAATATTCCAAATTTCACAGAAAACATTATATTGCTTGATTTTGACACAAATTTTATGATTGTAATATAACATTTTTATCCAATCAGCTTACGTCTCATTGAATCTTACGGGTTCCCTACACTTTTTTCAACCAATCCAAAGCTGGCTTGTAATAACAATCTCTGACCATTATACTGCGTAGTCTGTTACACTGATCTGTCTTAGCGAATACAGATAATATGTAATATTTAACGCATGGAAGAGTCTATATACTGCGATCACTATGACTGCACCATAGATCCGTTAATTTAGTTGTTAAACTTTGTTTTTCTTTTGATTGTTTGACTGTGCAAATAAAAGTTATATCAAATTAAAGACACATCAGTCAAAACTACTACAAGTAGTTTCAGGATGAAATACTTGAGCACTAATATTCCAAGAAACAGATCGTAATATTTTCATATGTATAGTATTAGTATTACGAAAAAAGTATCTATTACTCTCTTGAAAAAGCTCAATCAAACCTAATACATTTTTTGTATTTTAATTTTTATTATTTATTGCGCATTTGGCTTTCAAATGATCCTTTTATAGTTAATTATTGCAACTGAATTGACTTCGCAATGCCCGGGCTGAAGTATAAGAAGATATGTGAATCAGACCCAAGCAACGACAAAGTGTCTCCAAATACATACCGACTTCTCAGCGTATGAACATCTTCCCTCCTTGTCGTCAAACGTGATTACATCCAAAACCTTAGAGACGATCTGACTGAGACAACATATGTAAAGTCTTTGTGCTTAAATACTTCTAAAATTTGTACTGCATATCTCATAAACAAATTGCCCTTGCCTTCAGTATATAAATAAATCTTAATTTAAATATGCATTTCATATGATTAAGAATACTTCAGTACTTTTCAATAGATCAGATATGCAACATGATGATTATGTTCCATCATGTATCAGACTGTATTAAGTATGTATCAGTAGGTTCTGATTGTTTTCACTGTACTCCAAATTTTGTATTTTGTATTCAAATATATATAGCATTTAGCATAAAAGCTATTTCTTGGTGTGTTCGGTGTGTTTGAGAATTCAGGAATGTTTCAGTATGGTTAATGGTGGTTTCAGAGCAGGAACGTTGGCATGTCCATGTCAATAACATTGATTTGTAAGTTGACAGTACAAAAGATCTATTATTTTAACTCTAGTATCTGAGCAGCTCCTTTTGAAAGCTAATGCTAACTACAAACATTCATATGACAGACTCAATGTATCTGTAAAGAAAACAAGCACACAACCCCGTTTGTGTATGGTGTGTATTCATTTTAGAATGATTAAGAATACATTTGGTAATACTAATATTCATTTAATAAGTATGTTTTAAGAAATAATATTTCAGTTTGCATCATAATGTTAAGGATATCTAGAAATATTCCAGTACACGTACATCGTTGTGACTCTAATTCCAACGAAAATATAACATGTATTTATAATGACTTAAATATCTTCCTGTATTGTATCTATTCCAAAAGTTCAAAAGTAATATATAAAAAGCTACATGACTCGCATGAATTATTGCATTTTTTTTTGTTATTACAAGACGTATTGTGTGCAATCTGTACTTGAACTAAAGTGATAGTTACATTAATTTGAAATGAAATAGTAATATGAGTTGTATAATGCATGTTTCAAAACGTTTTCTTCAGAATAATATTTTTCTTCAATCAATACTTTAGTCAAACCATCATAGATATATTAGTAAGGATTCCAATTTCTTCATACACATTGTTTTCCAAATATAATGGTAGTGTATTTAAAAGAGCTGTTATGGGAAAACACACTGCTTGACAATTATGTAATTACATTTCATTATCACAGTACATAATGGCTTGATAGTTATCTGTTTCTTATATTTATTTTCTCGAAACAGATTGATACAATGGAACAAATAGTGTGATGGTAACTGACTTCTCCATCGATGGTATTTTAACTTAATTTGTCATACAATATTGTGTTTACATGAATGCATTGATAACAGTTGTGTTAACAAATATAAAAAGGTAACGTATTAAACGTTCTGTTACGGAGAAATAAATCGCTCACCAATTGGCAGATATCTGCAATAATCTTCATGTGTAAAAACTTTCAAAAATATTTTATTCTCAGAGATAACTCTTAACAGCCATTCATCGTTGTTGTTCCTGTAATCTCGTGTAGTTCGTGTTACCTGTCCTTTTACTACTACACTACACTGGATAAATGGCTGTCATCTTGTACAGCTACAGACTACCCAGAATCAAACTTTCTTGCTTGCAAAGTTAAGTTGGCATGCCCGAAACGCCTTCCAGCCCCCAGTTTCCTTTATACAGGTGACTTGCCGTTCCGAGGCGGTAGCGTGCACCTATTTTCAACTTGCTTTTAGCCTTAATTTTTCATATTATATGTTATATTATGTATGTTATATTGTATGTTGAAGGTGTAACTTTTCTTAACCCAAATCCCCCTCCTCGCACCCCACTTATACGCCCCTCCTCCCCCTCTCCTTTTTACTGTGAGTGTAAGTACCCACCATATTACAGCTGGAGCTCCAAACCGGTGACTTTGTGGTCGTTTTTGAAATCATTCATATGTATACAAGACCTTTTGTCTTTTTTTCTATGGTTATACACTGTAGCGGATGTGGAAAAAACATCGCACATGAAATGCTAGAAGGTCTCAGCAGATTTTAAATAGAAGCTACTATTGGGTCTGAAATAGACTACGTCGGAGTATCCAAATCTTACTATTCGTTATCGCACAATAAACTTCCAAACAAACCGGATCTTACCAGTTTCCCTCTCCCGCCTTTTTTCAAGCGTTGCTATATTGACGGATCAGGTCTGTGTTTTTTACTTGTTGATTGTCTTGTTATGGCATTTTTGGGACAAAATTACAGTAAAATGACATTTAAGCATGTTTTAATTCTTTGGTAACTGATATCGAATTGTGAGCTGTTTACGTAATTGTAAATATGTAGAATTTTGCAAACTGTTGAAACCGAAAGTGTCCTGCACTCGCAGTATGGAAATTATATCTATATAACTTAACAGTTTATCTGTTGTTTATGTATATTAATATGTGACAATTTAAAACTAACATAACACTGAATATTATCAAGGTCAATTTTTACGTTTTCAGATACATAAAAGGATCGGATTCTGAAAGTAGGTCAACAACATTGCAGGACAAAGGTAGATCTACTTTTTTGTTTTATCCAGTACAGTTGCATGCTTCCTTTATACTATTCAGGAACGGTTAGGTATAAATTTCCAAAATGCATATTTCACTCCAGGGGGATGCAAAAAAAAACACATCCGTGAGACTTTTATGGCTAGATTTACTTCAAAAATATTGCTTCTCAATATATATTATGAACCAACGATGCTTTCTATAGAGGTTGCTGTGTTTTATAATCTTAAGTCACCTGTCACATTTTTATACACTCTCGCAAGGCAAACGTGTATTTTTAAAAACAAGGAAAATGTCGTCAAACGACCTTTAGCTTTTCCCGGAAGTACTGAAAATGAAAGTAAAAACGAAGGTCGCACTTGTGTTAGTCTCACACACAGAGGTCATCCTGTCCAGTAGTATGCAAGTGGACACAAATCACACAGGGGTCCGTAACGGATCAAAGGTATATGGAGTATTTTCGAACCTCGTCAAATCGTGCTTAAGGCCCATTTTTTATGTTGTCTGATGAATGGGGGTGGGGGTACACATTTGTTTGGCCCTTAAAATTAATTTAATGTGTATTATTATAAATTAATCAAAAGGAGAAGATCACTTGCCCTCACCACTGTGGGCTTGTTCCCTGCTTGGATCAACATGTATGGGAGCTGCTCCTTGAGGGCATTTGAGATTCTTCTCCCATCACTGAAATAGAAAAATATGCATATGACCTTGATAATGTAGGTATTAGATCTAGATTTAAGAAAAATCGAATATTAAAAATCAGTCAATGCTCTGTCTTTAAAAAAGAAATGTCCTGACTTATTCAAATTCTTTTGGTAAACCAAAACTGGGACCATTATGTTAAAAATGAGAATGTCAGCATTTCTAGTTGGATTCCCTTTTTGTAATGTGTCTTATTTAAAGAAAATGTGTTTCAACCACCCAAAGTGAAGTTCTTGCATGTATTGATATACAATGTAATATGTCTGTGTATTCTCTTATACTTTTCTTAAGTCCTAATGTTTTTCTAAGATCTTAAATCTTTCAGCTTTGAAAACATAATATGATTTTTGTTTAATAAATCAACTTTCTCAGAATCTTGATGAATGTCTAAACACCCAAAAATGTCCCCTGTGCACCTTTTCGGTAGTTAAATGTCTGATTTCTTTTATTCTTTAAATAGAATGATTTTTGTTACTTTTTTCGCTGAAAGGGGGTTACAATGGATACAAAAGCAGTTTTTAACTTCACATATAAATGTTAACATTCTCAAAGCATCATTTATGATGTACCCTGTGCACCTTTTTTTGACATTCGTCAATTACCTTAGCATTACTATAATATGTGATGGCAGTTCTATATTTTTAGCAATGTGTACACAAAATTTAGGCAATATTACAATATACTTGATGATTTAGCATTATATAAGAAACCCTGGACAATTCAAAATTCATTGTTTGCATTTTTTCTGGAGTTGCCAATTTTCAAGTTAAAACGTGGAAACATCAATTTTATTGCTTCTTAAGCACTTAAGTTTACCTACATATGATAATGCTCACTAGTGAATATTGTGAATTTAAAAGAATTGCACTTACTATGTACATATTCTATAAAAATATTTTTGCTGCAATTTGTCCCCTGTGCAGCTTCTCAGTAACAATATATAGCATGTATTTTCAGTTTTGTAGTTATTTTGTCGAATACACTAATTGTTCGATAGGAGTTGTCTTAAATTGATCACAAATAGCCTTTTTTATGAACAGAAAACCAATAATGAATGTAACACTGATTTTCAATATGTGTCCCCTGTGAACCTGTAAAATAAGTTTTAAATAACTCAATTTTCAGTTGACAATTTTAGAAATTAAAATTACTGGTTTATAGACATGCAAAATGCAGGAAAAAAGTAGGTTTTATAATAATATGTTAATTATATTTCATTCAGCAACACATTTTCTAGGTAAAATTTTATTTTCATGTCAGATTTGTGATGTAAGAGTGATTTCAAAAACCAAAGTCCACAAATATTTGATAAATTAGGTTTCAAACCATACACATATACCTATCACTTATCATATATGTTAAAAAATTCTGTCATACATAATAACAAGAGCGCCAAGCGGGGCAATATACGCCCGAAGGGTTACATCAGAGGATGGGAGCAAAATTTAAAGAACTTGACTGTTGAAGCCCAAAGGACAGGAACAAAAAAAGAAATTTAAAAAAAAGTCCACAAAAACATTTACCAGGTAAAGTTATGTCAAAAAACATCTAAAAATTGGATGTACCATCCATGTTTTACCACAGAAAAGTGGTCTCGGGTTTTCCCTACTGCCAATAATAAAAAAGTTTCAAAATAAGCTATTTATAGTAACAAAAAGGGAAGTAATTAAAAAAATATTGTAAGAGAACAAAAAGGGATCTGCCAAATAAAAACAAGAGCACTGCAATGCATAGCAATATACACAAAGCAAAGTCATTTATGACCTTTGACCCCTAAGTGTGACCTTGACCTTGAAGCCAGTAATCCAAAACATGCGCTCTGCACGTCGCCTCAGTGTGGTAAACAATTGTGCGAGGTTTCTTTGAAATCCTTCAAGCAGTTCAAGAGTTACAGAGCGGATACAGCAAAGTCATATATGACCTTTCAATCCCAAGTGTGGCCTTGACCTTGAAGCTAGTCATCCAAAACAAGCGCTCTACACGTCGTCTCAGTGTGGTGAACATTTGTGCCAAGTTTCTTGAAATCCTTCAAGCAGTTCAAGAGTTACAGAGCGGACACAAAACACACTCATATGACCTTTGACCCCTAAGTGTGACCTTGACCTTGAAATGAGATATCCAAAACATGTGCTCTGCACGTCGTCTCGGTGTGGTGAACATTTGTATCAAGTTTCTTTGAAATCCTTCAAGGGGTTCAAGAGTTCCAGAACGGACACGAAATTGCTAACGGATGGACGGACGGACACCGGGACCATAACATAATGCGTCCCTTCGGGCGTATAATAAAACTAAAAAAAATCCCTTGCCATTAAACACTACAGCTTTTATCAACCATCTTACCGGAAATTCACTGAACTTAAAGGTTGAAATATTGTGTGATTGGTATTTCTCAACACTTGCCCAAAGCTATTTCCTTGAATTATCAAATGAAATAGATGACCACAATAAGAAATAGGTTTTAATTTTCAACCTTTATGTCACATTTTTGCTTCATTATTTTGAAAACCACCCAAATTCTTTGTAGTTAATGACATATTAAATATTATTTTAGTGTATGTACTTTTATTTAATTTAGTTTTAATTAATTTAAGATCTGAGTCTTTTTACTTGTAGAATAGTTGTGTTTAAGATAACTTGATACAGATTACTCATTACTGTGTTGTTTTTCCCTCTCTTAAGCAGGAAGATTTAGCGTTGGTAAGTCATACTTGACTGAGCAACAGACCTCGAAAGCTGTTTGTCCTTACAAGCTCGCCAATCAAACTCCATGACCGTAGAAATAACCAATAACCTCTTACGTTAAAATTATTCTTTCCTAATAGAGGCGATTCTCTGCGCAACAAATTCACGCATCGAATGGTACGCTACATGTGGAAATGGACTGACCTGCCAGCTTTTTTTAATTCCGTATTTACTCAACTGAAAGTGGTAACGGATTTACTTTGTTACAAATTACGTTAGCATTAAACTTTTTATACTTACTTGACATTGTTTAGACAGTAGAAAAGAACATAGTTCTTTTTTTCAAAATTTCAGGGGTTTTTTTTGTATTTTGGTAGAGAAATAAACAAAATGCAAAATGTAACGCCCCAAGGGGCGGTTAAAAATAAAGATAAAGTTTATTGTTTAACATGAGTAGTCGACGGAAGTCCCCACCTGGAATGGATGGAACTCCTTATTTCCAGCCAGCTGAGCCTACGGCAAGCGTCATATTTACCATTCCAGTACCCAGTCTTGACCTATACTGCTGAAAAAAGTACCAATAAAAGTAAATCACCCCGCACTGAACAGTAGTCGGGATATCTGCCACAACCGGGAATCGAACCTGGATCGTTGGCGTTGTAGTACAGCCAGCTATCCACTGCGCCACTGACTCCCTGGTTAAACGCTGGGATACGGAATGTCAATAAGGTACAATGATCTTGTCCTTGTGTCCGATCCTGGGGTTCCACACACTGATGACCAATATCTAAAACAGACATTGCAACCAAAATTTTACAAGATGATCATTATGTATTTATAAAGATGTGCCCTAGAAGGAACTTTTGCTATGCTTTAATTTGTTATATACACTCTTTAGAATTACTTATTTGTATCAAGTCTTATGGTGCTAATAACATTGTATGGTATCCAGCAATTGCCTGTCGTTCATTTCTTTCAAAAGCTTTGCATAGAGGTTTAATGACCAGCTTAAAAAGAAGTGCTTTCTTAACCCTTGTCCTGCTAAATTTCTGTAATAAACCTGTTCATCTGTAACTTTGGAAAGTTCTATTAACTGTTAAAAGGTACTGACTGAATTTCGAACAGTGCACCCTGGTCGCAAAGGCGGAATCACTCGTGTCCAGCATAAGGGTTAAGTGTTAGAAATCACAAGGTGAAGATTACTTTTACAAAAACACTTTGCTCTTCTAGATCCCTTTTGGTGTAGGGAACAAGATAGCACTGGTTCAGAATTGATGGATATAATCATGTTTATTATTGAGCGCCATCATATTTGACATTTCGCACACTAACATATCTCAGAAATGTATCCTATATTGTTTCTAAATATACCTTAATCCCCACTGTACCTCAAACATTTTAGCTAAAACATTGAATAAGGTATTTGTATATGTATACACCAATATATCAAAAATACAAATTACTGGAAAAATGGTTGAATTAAGTTCAGGATTGTCGTGTTCATCTCTTTCCTATTTGTCTATTTCGTATTTCAAGTTAACACTTCTTGTGAGTACATATTAATCTCCACAATTAGAAGAATAGTGAGAGATATCCTATTAACCCCTGACGTCGACATCGTTCATTGCATCCTGGTAAGGTCCACTCAGTTTTGTTGAAATGGAGGCACTTGGCCCCTTTTAGAGAAATAGAAATACAATTTAAGAACTTCTCATGAACTGCTGGATGGATCTTTATCAAACTTGATCTTAAGCATCATTTATAAGGTCCTCTTCCAAGTTTGTTCAAATGGTTGCACATGGTATATTTAGGGGACGCTAGACAGAGTTGAAATAAAAATGCATTGAAACAACTTCTTATGAATCGCGTAATGGATCTTAACTTGGTTTGTAGCGTCATTATAAGGTCATTTTCTCAATTTGTTCAAACGGGGACACTTGAGGGAAATAGAGTTACCTTTTAATTACTTTTTTCTCATGAACTGCTTTACGGATTTCAAATAACCTAAATCTGTAACATCCTTGTAAAGTCCTCTCATAATTCTATACAAATGGCGGCACTTGTCTCCTTTTTCCGACCATTGGAGCTAAAATAGAAATTACTCAGAAGAATCTGGGTATGAAGCATTCTTATAAAATCCTCTCTTAAATTTCTTGAAGAGGGACCAAGACTAGTGCTAAAATTAGAAATATCTTTGTATGACTTTTTTCCATGAACCGCCAAAAGGCGGATCTTCATCAAATTTGGCCAGTAGTATCCTTGTAAGGTCCCGTCTATCGTCCAAACGGGGACACTTGACCTGTTTTGTGTTTTTATACTTAACAAAATTGTTACCATTCATGATTTCGTGTGTCATACATATATTCAAGATCAGTAACTTAACTTAACAGTAACTTAAGTCAATTATGGCGCGCTCTTTTCTGTCAGTTTGTCTTTCAGATGTTAAAACTTTCTTTGTGTAAAAGTTTTTCTCATATAATATCTTTCTTCTAAATGTCTTAAAACCTGTGAACATGTTCACCAATAAAGCAAGAATCCGGAAAATGTGACTAAATGGAAAACAAGCTGTTGATATCATTTCTGCATTGTCGGTAAAATGTGATTCCACCCAAACGAATTTGCCCGGGTCTAGCCGCAGTATAACCGTGTTACTACCAGATATGTCTGTGTTTGAAATTGTATCTACCGCATTTACTCCATCGTAAACAAGCTTCATATCAATGTAGTCTACTTTAGATTCCATATTATATGTGAACATGTACACGCCTGGAACATGAGCTGTATATATACCAGATTTCTTATAGCCATTTCCGTCATTTATGAAGACTTGATTGAAAATTATTGCAGTGTTAGGCTGAACGTTTGACATTTCGTGGCCAAGGTAAATTGAAAACGCGACTGTATCCACGTTAATAGTTACTGACCGGCCTGAGCATACTTTTCTTTTACCATGTCTTCTTGGTGAACTCATTATTTTTAGCGACAGCTTCTTCACTTGCTCGCTCTTATTGGTTTTAAAATGTCGACGAAATGTATCTTGATTTTGGGCACCATAACCTATCGTTCTTATATATTTGCCTTTAGTTTAAATCAATAAAGTTTTGTTCCATTTCTTTCAACTCCTTTTCCAAGTTTTGCAATTCTGATAACTCTTGTCCAGAGATTTGCAATTGTTATAACTTGTTTTAAGCTTCGCAAGTCTGGTAACTCTTGTTTCAAGTTTTGCCGTTCTATTTGTTTCGATTTTCGCAATTGTGATTACTCTTTTTCAAACTGTGCAAACTGTGCAATTCTCTTCTTTGAACTTTTCTAACTCCATTATTTCTTGTTTTAGGTTTCAAAGTTCTGTTTAAAACTTCTAAAATCTGTTGTTTCAGTGTTGTTACAATTGTCTGGAATTCTTTCACACTTGTTTCGAATTTTCTTGGAAACCTTTTAGGGTATTGTCGGAAAACATCATGTGAGGAAACCATCCAGCTGGCTTACGGAAAGTCGGTTCTATCCAGGTGCCCGCTCGTGATGAAATAATGCACGGAGGGTCACCTGGAGTCTTCCTCCGCCATCAAAGCTGGAAAGCCGCCAAATGACCTATATTTGTGTCGTTGCGACGTTAAACCCAACAAAATAAAAAAAATAAATTGTCGGAAAACAAACAACACTGATATCTATCGTAAAATTGGGAGATGGCGGCGCCAGACACCTGCACCAGTTCCTAATATTATTAAGTCCATGAAAACAAAACAAAACAAAACGTAAAATACAACAAAATCATCGCTTATTTTTGTGCGTCATAAATTCAATTGTATTTACTTCAGCGTTAACTATGTAAATAACAATTCAATTCAATTCAATTTATTTTATTATGTAACTAACAACACGCAAAATGACAAAGGTTACAAGATAAAATGATTTCGTATCTCGGAAAAAAGGTTATCTTTTAAACCTTAAAGCTAAAACAAGTACACATGTATAAATACATATTTCTTTCTCCGTTTTAAATCCTGACAAAAGCATAATTCATAAATGGCTTAAAAATGATTCTTCGTATGAATAATATGAGCAGTCTAATTAATGTACTGTTAATTATTAATGATCTACTAGTATTAACTGTCGTCTTTTGTAAATTAAATATTTTATTTCATCATTTTAGAAAGAAACCATAGATATTCATAAATACATTAAAATATGTTTCCTCAATATATTTGTTTTAACCCTTATTATGCTGAACACGATGGGTTCTGCCTTTGCGATCAGTGTAGATCATGATCAGACTGCACGTCCGTACAGTCTGATCAAGATCTGCACTGTTCGCTATTCATTCTTTTTGGTTAACACCCCTTTTTGATTGGTGCTAGGCAGATTGAAAAATGGACAAGTTCATTAAATAAATTTAGCAGGATAAGGGTTAATTTTCTCCATCTTCGTATGCCTAATGAGAGTACGGTGTCATTAGTTGCGGAATAGTATTATGCTGAGCAATAATTCTAGATTTATTCTCGTTGAAAACATTGGAATATGCGCTGAATAGGGAACCAGAAAATATGTTCGTTCATGACGTGTTTACATCAACTATACAGCAGGGAATAACAAAATATGTACATGTACACAAATATCAAAAGTTAAAAAACAATTACACAATTGATAATAATAATTAAGGAAGTTAAAGAACGTAAATGTTAACAGTTGTTAAAGCATGTCGAATTATGTCGTCCTGCTAGATGCATGTAGCATTTTATACTGTAACTGTTCGCTTACCAGTAGCCAGAATTCATTTACTCTCTTACCACATTATATTCAGCTCACAGAATCGTGACAAAACATTTTGAAATAACTAATAAAGTGACTAAAACGTTGAATGGCAGACACAGTTTGTCACTGTTATTTGCACGTACAGATGCATGAGCCCCATCTGCTTTCCCATGTCCCGAAGGAAGTCTTTTATCGTATTGCAAGTCGTAACTCTGGCTTTCAAATCCATAGTCAACATTTCCAGCAGTTTGTGTTGGTGCATAGTCGGTAACAATAAGTGAAGTTAACGGTGTGACAAATCCATACTGCAGTGACAATTCTAACGCTACCTTGTTCGCTTTCTCCCTTTCATTTGCATCGAGCGCTATTTCGGCTTCTTTTAAGAAATATTTCACCCTTTGATAGACAGCAAGCCGTGTCAGCATCTCAGATTCGTCGTCTAATATTAGAATTGTAGGGACATTGTTAAAGGTAAAATCATCACGTGCGCCCACTACTTTTACTGTAGGCAATACTTTCTCTCCCGGACGTGTCTGGCCGCTTATAACAAGTTCACCTTTGCAATCATATTGCCGAAAATGCGCTTGCGTGATATTGGTTTCCGGTAAAACTGCACCGTCCACTTCGAATGAGAATACTAGGTTTTTGTAGTACGGATTCGCAATTTCATTGTACATCGAAATCAGTTCACCGTCTGCTACATTGCTTTCGATCTCTTTGATAATTGTCAAAGTACCAGCGTTTTCATATGCAATCAGTTGTAGAAAGTTTATATCAGCATTCCGCCCAAATGCAATGGTGTTTATTGTGGATTTGCAGCACTCTTCACGTACATAATTCCTATCTCGGACATTCTGTCGTATTGCCGACGTATCCGTTATACCGTGTGTTGGTTCCCCATCAGTTAGAAAAACGATTATTTGTCCGTAGCGTTCAACAGAATTAGAACGACTAAATAAGTCAATAGCACTCAGAAGCGCATCGTTTATGTTTGTAGAGCCACTTGCTTTAACGTACTTTTGAATAAACAATTTTGCCGCGTTTGTATTATCTGGATTAGCTTGCTGAAAACTCGTTTCCCACTTGGCAGAAATGTCATCAAATATGATAATATTGAAATAATCCGTTGACCGAAGCTGGGAAAGTATAATGGTCATGGCTTCTCGAACTTGATGTATTGGATTTCCAGACATTGAACCGCTTATATCTATTACAAACACAATTTGTTTCCTCATGACGTTACTCTCGTCACAGGGGACTGAAAACAGGTGAACAAAGTTACCATCGTTATTCATGAAAACCATACCCCCGTTGTCTTCCAGTTCTAACTCATACTCTACTACAAATGGCGCTTCTAGTCCAACACTTGCTACTTCTTGTTCCGTAGTACTTGGCTTCCAGTCTATGGTATTTACATAGTAACCATCTTTTGACACAACGCCCTCTTCATAAATTACGCGTTGTTTAAGGTACGGTGTCTTGTACGAGAAATATTTAAACTTCTGTTTCTCTTTAAAACTGCATTTTACTTCCAGACTAGGTATCACCTGCTCTAAGTCTATAAATAACTTTTGAGAATATTTCTCAGCACGACGTTGCAAAAATTCTTCATATTCTAGACGGAATTCTACTTCAGTGTCCCCAGCTACGTTTACCTCGATTTCAAAGATGTCCAAATCTAAATCATCTCTGACGCCTTGATGGCTAACAAGACCCGCGGTTACATTGTCTTCCTTAGCTTTATCGTAGGCTTCTTGTGCTTTCTTTTTTTCTTTAATAACCGCTTCGATTGTCCTATTGTCTGTGGCTATAACAAAACTTGTAATATACGCTTCTTTCGGGAGCTTAACTTGAAACGTCACTTCCTGGTCAGCTGACTTCCGATTGATCATTACACTCTTTACTAAGACTTTCGCGTATCTAAGGGCGACATCCGACGTGATTTCAAGCTCTCGCACATCTACGTCATGTAAGCTTCTACTGAGTATCGTATTCTGCACAGTGTGTATATAGAAAACTAGTACACAACTTGTAAACAAAACGCATTTCATCTTGTTTGTTTTGTTATTACCGACAGATTATCATGTTGCCTGTTTAAATTCACATTTGTTTACAAACAGTTTAATAATCCATTGTTTTAATCAAATGGCGTCTTTTATCGAGTATTGATTCACCCTACTTAACTCGTATCTAGGTATCTAAAACGGTGTGCAGTAGAAAACTGTTCTCATATATATCAATCAGGGCTGTGAATGATAACATTTGAGGTCAAACACTCCTATTACTTTTTCCATAGACTTCCATTATAAGAAATGGCCCTGTCACATGCCCCAAAATTGAGAAATGACCATGAAAATGTGATTCTTTCAGTAAGACAGCACTTCAGACACATAAAAATAGCAATTTTATATAGGCGTAACCAATCCGTTTTCTTATAATTTTTCATCAGAAAAACCTACCCCCTTTCTTCATGGCATTTAGAGGCAAAAAGCCCGCTGACACCTACTATTCTAAATACAGAATTGTAAAATCAACCATTCAGCCAGGCACTAGTAAAATATTCCAAATTTCATAGACAACGTTATATTGCTTGATTTTGGCACAAATTTTATGATTGTAAACATAACATTTTTATCCAATCAGCTTACGTCTCATTGAATCTTACGGGTTTCCCTACACTTTTTTTCAATCAATCCAAAGCCGGATTGTAATAACAATCTCTGACCAACATACATTCAGGCATTCCTTCACGTTTACAGTACACAATATTTTTTTCTGGTAACGTAGTTAATTTCATCCTCCTAAATAAACTATAACTGTCTGAAGTCGTTTATAAATACTTTTCTAAACCAGCGGATTGTATTCAGAGGGTTTCGGATGGATGGATAAGGACAACTCTTAACGCCCCTGACCTGCCTCCCCCCTTCCCCCCCCCCCCCCCCCCCCACACACACACACACAAAAAAATGGTGGTGGGGGCACAAAAAGGATATACAATACATTCATGGTATCGGTGCAGTTACAGAAGTTAATGAATCCTTAAATGTTAATTTAGTAGATGAATAAGCCAATCGAAAAAGTCAGTACTAAAACTAAATGAAACATACTAAATCAGTACATTTATAAACGTAAAATATTTAACGATGATGATTATGATTTTAAGTTAGCATTTTACTAAAATGTTATTCACTGAGTTTCTTATTGGAGTTTGTCACTTGCATACATCTGCAAAATGAAGACCATGATTTAGTAATACTGACTTTTTGTTAAATAAGATCAATATTTATATTTTTATTTGAGAATTGTATTACAATGTTTAATATGCAATCATATATCTAAATATCTGAAGAAATTGAATTGAATGTATTTGATGTATGTTTGTAGGAATTGTGTCAGACATTAAACATTTTGTAATGTACAGTATTGATATATGGCCCCTTTATTTTGATTCTTTCCTTACCGAATCCAGAGTGCATAAATGTGCTGAGATAACCACCGAATTTTCTACCAATGTTATCAATCCCTGTTATTCATACCAAGAAAATTTGTTAACTTTATGGCCTGAACCCACAAGGTGTTAAAGATATGTGCCAATCATCCAAAAGTTTCCCTGGACAACCAAAGTCGGCCTTTAAAATTCAGTATTACTTTAATAACACTAGTTATTGTCCGCCAGTTTTGTTTCAAGTGCAAACATATATATTATATATGTTATGAAAAAATGATTTACTTAACAGCATAATTCAACACGCTTTATTCACACTCTCTGTTGTAATGTATAAGTTGACCTTTATATTCATATGAATTGTATTTATAAAGATGAGCAGCTGAAGCTCTTCCGCTTTAGATATATTTAAAAATACGTTCTTCACTGAAATGTTTGTACTAGTATTTGCTATAGAAAAAAATATATTCCTCTTTAAATATAAAAAAAATCGCGTTTCTTTTAAAATGTTTTGATTGTTTTAGCCGAAGGAATAAATTGTTCTTAACCATACTTTTTCTCTCAATATTTTCATTCAGACATAACAGAACAACTAGGTGTAATATTATCGCAGTTACAAAATATATATAACAGAACAGAATATATCGTTTATTTTCTAGACTTGAGCTTATCAGCTGCTCATTCATTCACATAATTCTGGGTTACCTTATAAAAAGTGCGTGAAACACATTTATCAATTCCCGTTCATTATTATGTCACAAGTCGATCAGATTAGGTGAATGAATTTCCAGCGTAACACCAAAAATGTGATTTTTGAGTATTTGTTTGTTTGCCCCTAACATTGGTAACATTTATATATAGAAGTTGGTATCTCAGTAACCACTAGTGATAATTGACTGAAAATTCAAACATTTGTTAATCATGGTGATATGCCAAGTTCCGTTACTCTGTTTCACTTTTCCACAAAGTTAATCTTGTTCCACGACTTGGCATTGATTTTTATATGTAAGCTGGTATCCCATTTCGCATAAAAGAGGGAAAAGTTATATGCCTTTTACTTACATATAAAAAAGGGAAAATAATATGCCTTTTATTTACATGTTACAAACAGTGTAGCACCGTTTGTAATAATTATGTCATTGTATTTATGAAATTAACTTTTTCTGTCACAAGACTTTTGAATAATCGAATGTTACTGTTTGCAAAGACTGTAGTCGTTTGTATTTGTTAGTTTCAAATATAAACATACAAGATAAACTTGTAATAGGATAGTCAAAACACTAAACTTTCAAATATACTTATTTACTTGCAGAATTCGAGCTACCAGTGAACACAGAGGTGTATCCTGATCTTTCTTTGAATTGAAGATGAAGACGAAGACCTTGACTTGAAGATGTCCTCAAACATCTTGCTTATGTTTTAACATGGCGATGGCTCACAAGTCTCTCTTTAAAGACCCAAAATACAAGAACTGGGTCAGAGCTAGCTCTGGCTTAAAGAAGGCTTAGAACCTTTCGTTGATGAAATTCTAATGCGACATCACCAAAACATCCTCGCTCAAATTTTCCGTTCCGTACCAGTCAGCAATTGCAACCAGTGTAATTTAAAAAAACTTAAACCAAACCACGTCCGCGACAGAAATAAACAATGTCCGCTTGGACACGCAAAATGTAATTGTCAATATCCAAATGGCAAAATGGCATGTCCCAACAACATTTGTGGCGATTTCTATGATAAAATCATCCGTTCTCACGCCTCCAGTCCGCCAAAGCCATATTGGGATAATGTAAACAGTATGTTCTGGTGTACAAACCACTGGGAATTTGGAAAGTGTTTCATCAACGCACCGGGATATGTTTCGAAAACCAAAGCATCGGAAATTGACTGTTCTGGTCTACTTCATGTTATTATAAATAACATAGAATTCCACAGTCACATTCAAAGCTGTATCACTGGTTCGGACGTCTTCTCACAGGTACGTTGCTTATTTTGGAATAAAAAGCATAATGTGAATTCTTCTATCTTCATTTTATATTTCACAATGAATCATTTTATTGTCTTCATAATATAAATATAATTTTATTCGATTGCTGGATTCGCTTTTAACAGTTTAAATATTGTTTTGAATAACAGCTAAGCGATGTTTCTAAGATTTGCATCTGTAAATGAACACAAATTGTACAAGTTCCGAGCTTTGTCCAAATTAGGAAGAAATTATACCAGAAATGAATGTGTGTTATTGTTGATTTCAGGCGCGTGTGATAAGGAATGAACTGTTCCATTCGTCTATGGAACTGGATGATACGAAAGCAGACGAGTATATTGATATGATGATTGCTGTTTTAGAAGACCCCAAAGAACTTCTTATGAGACAAAAATGTATAACTGCAGCACAGAAATTGAAGGAGGTAGGTATATAGATGTATGTCTTAGATGGTCTATGTTTACCAGACCAAGATGATAAAGTTAGTCAACACTGTTTATTGAATAGGCTTATGCAAGGTCGCCATATGATCATTGTGACGGTGTGACGTTAATTATGTTGACCCTGAAATTCAATTTACTACTGAACAATATAGGTACTTTTTCATGAAGTTAGATAAGATTTGCATATCTGAGCATTTAAAGTTGTAGACAATGACAAGGATAATGGCTGTGCGAATAAATATTTAAGATCATATTAGAGATAGAGGGAGTAGGGTTGAGGGTCTCCTGTCGCAGTGCTTCATGGAGCTTTGCCAATTATTTTGCTGATTTATTTCTTTATTGGCAATTTGTACTATTTTCAGCTGAAGAAAAATAAACTGATTATAACACAAGAGACAGAGGAAGAAGTTTTGAAAGCAGCTGCATATATAATCGAAGAAGACAGAATGAAATATCTCCACCAAAGAGTGAACGACCTTGAAGATAAATTTCAAAGAAAAAACATGGACTTAGGAAGAGTGAAGAGAAAGACAAATGAAGATCTAAAAATGTTGAAGAAAAAGAGAATGGAAGATAAAGAAAATTTGGACAAATCTATGAGTTCATTGTCGGACAGAATTTCTAGTCTGGAATCGAAAGACAAGGAAACGGCTTCATCAAAAAAGATACTTCTTTGCTATTTATTGCATAATCTTTATAAGACTACAACTTTCATTTCAGCTGGTGGGCGTATTTTCGGCAGATTATGTTTAATATGACAATGACAGCTGGGGTGAAGTACAGAAAACCAGAGTTTACATTTTGTCTGTTAAAATAACTAGGTTACTTTTTTTTGTACAAAATACAACTTATTAAAACATATCAGAGGACATATTTTATTTGAACAAAAACCAACAACTAGATATCAAAGCAAAACTGAAATATTAACGTTTAGCACATCACCTTTATAAATATCGCACTCAATAATTTACGCTATTAATATTGCCGATCTATTTGTAACAATCTATTTGTAAGAAAATCAAATGCCAAATATTACGGAAGTCTACTTATGAATGGGAAGTAAGTACAAATTTGTTCCTCAAATGTAAATTGAACTTTATGCTACCTCACACGAATTAGGAACTCACGTAATGGGAATGGTAATGGTGGGCTGGACTTCTTATCATTGATAGAACTTACATTGCCTTAATGGCCAGCTTAAATGCAGACGGGCTAAACTGCTTTATCATTGATAATTCATCTGCGATATTCATGAGTGGAGCTATTTTCTGCAGCACAGGAACGTTGTGTGCCCATCATATGATTTTAAGAAGTATACGTTTTACTGTGGTAATGGGTAAACCCGTCGCCAAAAATAAAATAATTTTAGCATTCCTCTGCCCCATGGACAAAAGTAAGCTCATGTGATCATCTGGCATCCACCCAGACACTTGTATTGTATCTACAGTACGTTGTTTACTATGGGGCCAAAGAAATAATAACTACCTAAGTAATAATAGAATTAAGACTTCATGGAATGAATACGATATATTTCTTTTCACACATTCTACAACAAATTATAATGAATGTACATACAGCCGCACTATAATATTTTCTTTTGGTAATTTCCTCTCCTTTAAAAATGATTGCCCTTATTTTTAGGGCAAGGGGGTGTGAAAATGTTATTGCTAAATATTAAATATGACTTCATCTCCTGAACAGATTTTTCCTGGGAGGGTCTTTATGCCGTAGGGATTCATAGGTCCTTACCCTCCCTCCCCCCCCCAACCCCCACCCCCACCCACAACTCCTCCCGTTCCCCCCCCCCCCCCACCCCCAACCCCATTCCGGCAACAAAACGGGATCAGTCCATAATGGTGAAAACGATTTTGCAACAGAACTTAAGAATGGATTTCAGCCTAACTTGACTTGAATCATCCGCTA
The DNA here is from genome assembly GCF_021730395.1 of Mercenaria mercenaria. Taxonomy (NCBI): domain Eukaryota; kingdom Metazoa; phylum Mollusca; class Bivalvia; order Venerida; family Veneridae; genus Mercenaria; species Mercenaria mercenaria. Next base: position 91,457,037 of record NC_069365.1, read on the forward strand.
GTAGTATAGATTAAAATTATAATAAAAATGTAGTTTCTAACATCCTTGGATGCAATGGATGGACCCCCGCATGGTGTAAAAACATTTTGATTTTAAAGATTTCTATCTCAGAACTCATTAACAATACTAGAACTGGAGAGTCGAACACAGGGAGAAAACAGACCTGTCCCTTAATTTAATATGAAATAATTATTTGGTTTCAAACGGCTTCTTTTCTAGAGCCAGTTGAAGCAAGTCCAGTCAATTTGTATTGTTTCACACTAGTGTAGTCGTAATTCAAAATGTAACTAATAATGGCTTAAACATCCTCTGGGAGATACAGGCGTGTCCCTGATGTGTGTTAAGTCACTATACTTCAAATCACTCCTTGTATGGAAACGTTCATTGGAACTCAATCACGTTTGTCTGCTAGTATGGAACTAAAATGCATCTTTTGACAGGTCGTGGTTTTACTGTAATAATCCTCTATCTGCATTTTAGCCAGTTTAGGAAAACGAAGGTCAAAGTTCCAATGTCGAATACCTTAGTCGTACTCTTGGTCTATTACAAAAAGGCTGTAGAAGCTTTGTTTAGATATCACGCATAATTAAAAGTGACAGTATATTTGGATTAATGTTGTAGTCCACATCTCCAATTTTATTAATATTTTGTTCACTAGATTCTATTATAAAATGACCTATTCCCACATATAAATGTAAAAACTCAAAATTCTTCAGTAACTGGATTATATTACTGCTTTATACTTGTATATCATTTCCAACCTTAATCATATCAAATATAAATTTTATACAGTTAAATATGCTTTAAATCACATATTCGTTTTGTTGGACATGGCTCACTTTAAAAGTTAAGAAGAGCGGTTTTAAATGAATTTTTTTTTATAATATTCAAAGAAATATCAAACACTGTTATTAAGATTGTGGATCATGTTAATATTAAGTCTTGAATTGGTTTAACCATTTCATTAGTTATATATCAACCTGTCTTTGTTACATTTCGGCTTGGATCTTCATAACCTTCATACACTTGCTTTTGAAGAAGAATTGTGTTTTTGAAATGTTTTTGCTGGCTTATAAATCAATACAGTATATGTTTAGGAAATAATATTGCCAATTGCGACATCCAGTTTAAAATAACGAATTTCGTGCAATCTGTGGCATGGTCCATTCGTTCTCCGACATCAAGCATATATCATGTATTTATACTAAGGTGATGGTCGGTTGTAACACATGTCTCAAAGTATGACATGCAAATTCCTAAGTATACTAAAAGGATGAGAACGTTAGCATGTGTACATCAAAGATTTTTGTTTTCGCCTTCAATAAGTAAAGTCACAATGTAAGTTATGCATGTACACTCAAAATAATTGATTTACCTGTATACATATAAGATATTGCCACATTTTCCCCTGTGTCATTTTGAAATTTTGGTCAATTAACTTCAACAGAAATACTATAATTACTTCGTTTACCCGTAATACCAATCGCAGTTCACGTAATCTCCGTATGCTATTTCGGCATTCTTCGGGGGGGTTTTCCGGCGTTGACCTACACGTAGACTTAAGGTAGTTCTGCACGTTTGATAAACCGGAAGTGATGGCGTAACGTCACTTATCCGGAAAACGTGGAACAAAGCCTGGATTCGGCATACGGAAATGAAAATCATTTTATGAATTAATAGTAACCTATGAGTAAATTTATTACAATGGCAGTGTTACTGTCTTTCTAAAGTCAGAATATGATATTAAAACATCTGACACGTTAAAATTTCAAAATAATGTCTTAAAATTAGTGTGAAAAGTGTGGTTCACTTTAATCATGGTCAAATATCTCAAAATTAAGCACACGGACCTATACATTTTATTTCACCACATTATAGGCCATATGTTTATTTACAACTGTGGGATGTTTCATTAAATTCTACATTGTAGAAAAAATTCTATTCGCGAAAAAGTTGTGTTTTTCCCATAGACTTCCATTATGAAAAATTGCGTGAGGTTCAATTCTTTCAGATCAGTCTAGCAAAATATCAAGCACACGACCCTATCTTTTTTACTTGCTTAATTTTCTAGGTATATTCTGAAGTTTTGAAAAATCAGAGTTTAATCAAATTCTACATTGTAGAAAACATTTCGATCCAAACGTGCAGAACTACCTTAAGAATGCCATATTGGTTTACAAGAAGACGTATTGCATAACTTTTGACCGAGTGTCATAACGGGTCAGCTGCTTTAATATTGAAATTGTGCTGACTCGGATCTCGGAAGAGAACTGGAAAATGATTTCTTCATTATCAGTTGTATTTCAGTTAATTGTATTTCATACTTTAGAAGATATTCAGAGCAGTCAGGCACACCACAAAGCACAGCTGGAGTATGTAAGACGAAAACACGGTAATTATATGTTCGTTTGTTTTTGTTTAATATCGCACCCACACAATTATAGGTCATATCATGTAAACTTCCAAGCTTTGATGGTGGAGGAAGACCCAAGGTGCCCCTCCGTGAATTATTTCATCAAGGGCGGGCATCTGGGTAGAACCATCTACCTGGATGGCTTCCTCACATGAAAATTTCAACAAATGCCCCGTGTGGGGCTCAAACTCACATCGGTGAGGGGCAAGCGATTTGAAGTCAGCGACCGTAACCACTTGGCCATTGGAGGCCCCATGTGCACGAGACTTTTAGATGCAGCAGTTGATAGATACAAAGTGTATTCTAACTACAAACAGTTAAATGATTTTTCATAAGAATGTAAAGAAGTTTAAAATGCAGTGTACCATTCATAATTTATCATTTTTCTGGTTTAGGATAATGCACACCTCTGTTTTGTGTTAGTTTATGGTCAACATATATTTTCAGATTTGAAAAGAAAACTCATTGATATCTATAAAAGAATGGTCATAAAAAACTCTGTACTACCTTTGAGATATGGACGAAGTGTATGCATAGGGGATGTCTACGTTTTACCATGGATGGTTGTAGCAAATGAAGGAGCAAGAAATCGACAAATGAAAGACGGAATAGATGTTACGTCTCTGACAGAAATCTTTTACAAGGACGGAGAACCGGTACAGAATATATACATCCTTGGGGAAGCAGGATATGGGAAAACTATGTTAACCAAATATGTAGTTTATGAGTGGTGTTTGACACACGCTGAAGACGGACAAATTGAATCACATGCTGAAGAGGGACATATTGAAGAATTAAAAATGTTTGCAGAAAAAATGAAGGAATTTGATTTTCTTTTCTTCTTGTCGCTTCGTTATAACAAAGCTGTTGAGGGGAACAACATTCATAAAATGATAGAAAACCAGTTTGGACAGACGGCTTTAGAAATACTAGAAAATGAATCTGGCACTTGTTTGATCCTGATGGACGGCCTGGATGAATGGACGCCTAGTTTACAGCCTTCATCTTCGCAGTTTCAGCCTCAAGGGATACCACTTAAAAGTCTGACTAAAGATTACACAATTATAACAACATCGAGACCATGGAAGCCACGTGCTTTAAACCTTGATGAATCTGAGATGGTTCAATTAATAGAACTTCGTGGCATCCGAAAATATTCTGTAGAAAGCTTCGTTAATAAGGCCACGAAATATGTTGATGAATCATGTGACGCCGAGGCCTTCACTGCGGATATAAAAAAGTCGTCTGTATTTGACCTTGCTACTATTCCTTTTATGCTTCTCCAGCTTATACGTGTTTGGGTAGTCAGCAAGCACATAGCCTCTTCCCGCTGCGATATATCTTGTAGTTTGTTGGGTTCTATGTTTGCTTGGAGCGCTCAGTCAGACAGAAAAGAAAACATTCTGAAAGTAGTTCGAGACAACGAGGACTTTTGCAGTGATGTACGCTTTGATGCAATCAAAAGTGTACAGAATCTAAAGCTGTGTAAGGAATCTAAATTCCTCATACTGAAAGCAGCGAAGGTGTTTTACAGTATGTTATTTTCGAATGAAACGTATTCAGTTACGACGACTCAAAATGATTTGCGGTCATTAGGCATTGATGAACAAATCGAAAATATCTTCCTAGAGCTAGGGCTGTTTACGCTAGATCGAGATATTAACGTATTTCCAACTGAACAAGCATACTCATTTGTTCATACAATTCTACAGGAATATTTGGCAGCGTTATATATAACTACACAATGTCAAACAACATCACCAACAGATTATTCTGTTGATAATTTCAAGGTAATTGATGAACATTTAAAATATTGTAAGACTATTGATGATGTATGTAAACACGCCAATTTATTAGAAATGATTTGCACTTTGGACTCAACACTTACTACATCTATTTCTGAGTTTGTTTTCAGAATTGTTAATGCAGACAAACAAGTTCAAAAGTATAGGAAAACAACTGAAAATTATGATTATGAAATGATGTACAAGATACAAGACATCATTTTCAGCTGTACCTCCGAAAGCTTTTCAAATGAACCGTGTAATTCAATTTCATTAGGCGATCTAGTCATTGACAGTTCCACTGATGTGGCTCTTTATGAAAACATAAATCCGAGAAAAGTCAGGTCAATATATGTATTAGAGTGTGATAAACTCAATGAAGAGTTTTTTGAGTGCAAAAGTCTAAGTGAATATCCAATAGACGATGCTGACAATAGTGACAGTGATTTATCCCATCACACACGAGAAAGTGACAACGAACCGTATGAAATCAGCAGTGAAAGCTCTGGTAGTGGAAGTCAAAGTGACTGGCTAGTAGATGATAATGAAAGCACTGATGATATGTCTTGTATCGAAAACGAAGGAAAGGATGAAAGCCCAGACAACAGCACTGAGAGTAGTATTAGTGTCGATGGAAATTACGACTTGGATAATGGAGAAGGCGAACGCGACAGTGGTTTTATAGGACGGAGGGAACGGTACAGTTCTGATGCAAATAACGAGAGCAGGCAAATATATAGCTATGATGATGGACTCTCAGAAACAGATAGCAGTGGAGAAACGAGCATGAATATCGAATCTCTCGATCATGGAAATGGCAACGACATCGGCGGAAATGAAGAAACACAAACTCCTAATGTTGATTTTGGCGAGAGTGAAAAACATTATTTAAATTTTTTGGCCAAAAATGCCCATAAATGCCAACCTGATAAAGTATGCATTGTTAAATGCAGTTTATCAGATGGCGATGTAATGGCAATTCGTAAAATGATTGGTAATTGTTCTCAAACATTGAAATGCGTAGCGATACAACAGAAACAAATGTTTCCCTGCAGTGATTCGCCTATTGTCAGTACTCTCATAATGTCGAAAGCCACTTTGTTAACATCACTTGATCTACGCCTTTGTGAAAGTCTTCCACACGAAGATATGATCAGGCTGGCAAGACTTCTTGAACGTAATTTAGGCCTTGAACAGATCACTCTGGCACAAATCAAGTGCGCTTCAATGGTATGTCAAGATGACCATGAATGCAATTTTGTTCAACACAAACATTTAAAAAAAATTACTTTCACATCTTGTGATTTTCTAGCTAATGCTATCTGTAGTAAGAAACTTCAAGTGTGCAAGCTTGATTGTCTTGATCAGACAATAGTTCGGAATATTATGTTCTCCATAAATTTGTCTGAAATAACAGTATTTCATCTAGGAATGGTTCGTTTTGGAAGAGATGATATCTTATTTCCATATTTAGCTTTCCTAAAAGAAATTAGGTTCGAAAAGGTTGAAATGAACCAGGTGTCCTGGCTCTCTTTCATCACAAAGCTTCGTTCAATGGCTCTGTCTGACATAGAAATCAAGAGACTGACAATAAGCCAAGAAGCTTGGAACAGATTTATAGATGGTTTGTCAGAATTAGGGAAAGACAAAAGTGTTCATATAGACACATACAATTTAAGAGTGAGACAATTTCAATCGCCGTTGTCATTTGCGGATGCTTCTGGTAAGGAAGTCACAGACGAAGCAAGGCAGTATGTGAAAGAAAATGGATTCTGCGTGTTGCATGACAATGACGATACGTTCGAATTTGAAAAGAAATTAGTGGAGACCAGCACTTCCACTATTTGAAGTAGTCTAAAGCAGGAAATGTATTATACAAAATGAATTTGCTGTTTACTCGTATTCTCAGGAGATGGGGAGCTAAGTGTTTGTTTTATTCCCAGTAACATATTGACACTTCGTAAGCAGTATTTTGTTGTAATTTTGTAGAAAATGCACTTGTCTTTCAGATGGAGCCATGAGATATTACAGAATTATTTTGGTATAGCATTTAATAGCATGCCCAACTTCAAGAATGGACCAAGAGATTCTCGTATTCCTGTTTAGATTTGACTTTTCAGCACAAACAAATGCAGCAAGAAATGTGACAATTAGTAGCATTGTGAATACGTTATGGCAATATTGCTCACCCCACTAAAATTTAAAAAAAAAAAGATCAGTAAAGTGCAAATATTCTCATCAATTTGCGTTCAAATCACTTGAAATTTTCGTTGTGTCTTTTTTGTCCTATACATGTCAACAACAAGCATTATATAATTTGACAACTTTAAGGGGAAAAACAAGAATATGAGAAACCCTGAGAATACGAGGAAAGGGAATACACATGTAGAAACCTAAAGTAGACCACTTGGACAGAGTTTTGGATTTTTATAGCTTTTGTTCATTTATAGCATATAGGTCAAGATGCTATCTTGATATCTTATATGTAAAGAGTATTTGTAACACTTGACGTTAGAATTTTATCTTGATACCTGTAGCAAATGCCAGTTGGAATGTTATATTAATCACGTTTGAAACACATCAATTTAATGGCACTGACCTCCATATTTTGGCTCAAAATGATCTTTCTTCTAAATTAAAGTTTGATTATTTTATTAACACTAGAAAATGAATTTTTGTTTCTGAACTATCTTAAAAATGCCAAATCAAGAAAACAAATGCCCGAGTCGGGAACCGAACTCGGGCCGGCACTGCAATTAATTGTCTTGCGTTTTTACCAATACACCACAATTGTTAAATGTAAACAGTAGTTTACCTCGAGTATCTTTTCAATTGCGAATGTAAAAATTAGTAAAAAAATAAGTTTCATGTGTTTTAATAACATATAGTCTGTCAGTAATTAAGTTTCAAAGCTTTCTTAAGAAATATAACATTATTTCCCTTATATCTAAAGATGTTCTCCTATTTTACCGTTGCAAGATCTGGAGCTCAATGCATTTAACTAGAATGTTATCTTCATAACTTATATGTATTTGTAACGCATTACACAAATGTCATTTTTTGCTACCATGCGTAGTTTTGTGAAACATTACATTTGAACGTTATCTTGATTTCTCGTCTTATTACTAGTAAATATGGAATTTAAGCAAAGATGTACTGTTTCTATGTAGTTCGTCCAAATATACCGCATCACCCATTGTGGGTTTTGCGTCTGTAAAAGGTAAAAACAAATTCAAATGAGGAAGTGAGTGAAAGCAAAAGAATTAATATTAATGTTAACACTTAAAGACTCTCGCGAGTGCAGGTATTTAGAACAAGGGCAATGTGCAATGTGAAAAGCCACGATCAAAGAACACAGCCTTCCAGAAACAAAACCAAACAACAATGTATGCATGGACTTGTAAACAATTGAAACTTACACAAAAATACAAAGTATAGCAAATAAGACATCAATGACAAAACAAACAGAAAAAGAAACACAAGACACCGCCTTGGAACTGTCACTGGCAAAACAACAGTGGGGAAATAAAACCCGTTCATAGTGCGCAAACTCACTTTTAATTCATTCAGTGTTCCAAAGTTACAGGATAGTGTAAGCACAACTGATCTCGGCCAGGTGAATCCATTACAAATGCAATGGTAAGGTATGTAAAACACAAAAATGCTTGACATCTGAAAATATATAAAAATTAGGGATGGGAACGAATACTGAAATCAATATTCGAATATTCGGTTTGCCATATTCGAATATATTCGAATATTCGGTTTGTTTTAATGGAAGCTTTAAATTCTTATTAAATGATTGGCATATACCCAACTTATTCATTTGTTTAAAGCGTGGATCATCGTACGTATTAAGACCAAAAAATGTTTGTTTCCGTTAACCCGATCCTACCTAGCAAAACCCACCGATCCTAGCGTTTTATTTCACTATTCTGTCAGTATAATCATGAACATCATTTAACTAACTCAGTGTTTTAACTTCAAAATGATACAAAAATCAAAACGATTACAATTTAGACCGTCGCAATTTTATCTAAAAATAGCAGGTCGTCCCATTTAAACACGTGACGCGCTGTTGTATTACCGCCGCCTTTTTGAAAATTTTCAATCGGCGTGTAAAAATCGTCGTGTAAAAAGCAAGTAAGGCAGACTTAAACCTCCTTCTACATGAACGTATGCATCAATCATATGCTATTTCTTGATTTTATTATAAAGTACTTCAAAATTTAATTCGAATACGGCCGATTGCGGATGAAAACCTATTCCGCGGATGGTCTGAAACGTCGTACCAAATATTGTAAAAGATCGACAATATCTACAAGTTTGGTATTGTTTTCGAAAAAAAAAATTCTACAACTTGTTACATAAAACAGGCGCCAATAAAAATGAAAAAAAGATAAAAAGATATCACATTTACGCCTAATACAAACTGTTAATCCGTAGCGATGACCTATGCATTGCAATTTTCTTGTTAATTGGACCTTTTGACATGCATCTGACACATTGACGCCTGTTGCAAACTGTTAATCCGTAAGGGTGGCCCCTGCCAATTATGCATTGCTATTTTCTTGTTAATTGGACATCTTTTGATATGCGATAAACATACATGACATGGTTTTATTCTGTAGAATAAGCATGCTCATATTGCCCAAAATCACTGATACTTATTTTTAAAAATAAATATACAATAATTTACGAATATTCGAATTTGATTTTCATATTCGAATATTCGACCGATTTCCGAATATTCGAATATTCGAATATTCGTTCCCATCCCTAATAAAAATAAAACCTAAAGAACCATATATGCATGTACAACGTCACCGGCCTAGTAGTAAAAAGGACAAGAGAAATACCAGGAATGGTCTGACGAAGACATATATCAGAGCGGCGAAGTCCCAGTTGGCTTTAAGTTGCCATAGTAATGATTGTCTACAGCCTATCGGTCAGAAATGATCAGAATCTAGCAGTAGTGAAATTCACAAAGCAGGTATGTTCCACTGTACAGATACATGCGGAAATTGTAAGATGTTGCGCACAAAGTAACATACGACCCAATAATTCAAAAGGATCAGAAATATAACAACACTTAGCCTAAGTATAGGGAAACCACACATCATGTCGCTTTAAGTTTTAAGAACATAATCTTTCATATTTAAGACTGCCGTTCTGATATAAGACGATCCTTTTGAAGCATAAACTCAATACTAACGAAACATAAAAAACGGAAAGATAATCCCAACTCTTACAAAGCTATCTCACGTGTGTTACTTAAAAATATATGAAATGGTGGCAGTGGACAGGTGCAAAACAGTTAGTAAATTAACTCAATCACCAACAAGGCGGATGTTAGGAAAACCTTGATTACCTGATGACGTCTCCTGTGGTAATAGAAAGTGTGCTACTATTCTGTTGCGCGTCTTTAACAGCCTTACTTGAATGAGAAGTCCTTGCTGTCGCCTTGGTCATTGTGTATTGAATCGTGACTGCATTTCAAAATATAGACTATTGCTGTTTGTCGATTAGTAATTTCAATACACATAATGACGTATATAATATAAATGTAATCGCTTAAATTGGTTGAAAGACGGTAGGAATGCAAGTAAAACAGATAAAATGTACAAGATACGTGGGCCCATATTTCGAATCCGTCTGGGACTTTTAAAAAATATTTTCATTTTAAAAAAAAGATGTTTCTGTACACTCAGTCCTCTTGTGTAGAATTGCATACTTCCACCTTCACGCAGAAACTTTTCCATATTCACTCAAAAACACTCTGTTTAGCACAGATTGCCTGACCAGTTATCTACAAATAAAGAAGTCTTAATCTGTAACTATAGTTACTTCCCTGGTATATCCATATCAGAGTATCAGAATAACGTCACGAGTTGGATACAAATATTCTATAAAAAGTACAAATAAGTGTTTCTATTCTTTTTATGATATATGTTAGACATCCATTTCAGTACAACAAACTAGTAGTACAAAAACACGCCGGAAAATGTGGTTGCAGTGTTTTGAAGGAAGTCATCGTGACCACTAGCATCAATGGCGACCCAGACAGCTTGACCTTTGGTCAGTCGTAGGATAACCACGTTCGTTCCCATTGCATGGCTATCTCCGGCGGGACTTTCTAGAACTAATGATTTGCGTGTACCATCCACAAGAATATCGGCAAATATTCGGTGGTTGTGGAAGTCCTCGCAAGCGAAAGAAAATAAGTAGACGCCGCTTAAAGGTACGGTGAAGATGCCAGTGTTGACGTTGAATGCGTTTCCCTCGTTTAGAACAGCAGCTCCGTATTGTATTGTGTGTCCAGGCCCTAGATTTGACAAGTCTCGATTTAGGTAAGCAGAGAATGCTATATTTTCCCGTTCCTGACGAACTGAAATATAAAGAACATGGTTACTCAATTAGATCTATAGTGTTATCATAGATTTTAGACATTGATATTTCATTCCCTGAACATGAGGACGGGGTGATATATTTCGTTGGAATTAGGGTTTCAAGTTCGATTCCTGGATCCAATCTAAGACAGTCTAAGCGGCTGCTAAAAAAGACACCAAGTACTGAGTGCTGTTGTTTTCTGGTCTTTTGGATCACGTAGTCCATTCAATTTTTCGCTTAAACCGGTACTAGAATACGTGAATGGATATGCGCATTTCATCACATATATACTAGCCATCATAAGAAAGTACCCACTTAGTAATGCTGGTATAAAATAAAGGACAAGTAACAGATAAATTTCATTTTAGTAATAGATCAAATATTCTAGACCAAAAAAAGTAATCTGACTCGATACTAAAGTTCTCTCTGTGTTGAAATGTGCACAAGGTGAAAACAAAAAGTCACAGATATAGCAAGTGTGTCCACCACTAACATCAATACATTCTTGGCATCTTCGGCGCATACTGCGTATCAGACGTTGTATTCGATACTGTGAGATGGCATTCCATTCATTTACGAGCACATGAATCAGCTGCTGGTGGTTTTTGTTGGGATTACCGCTATTGTAGACGCTGCGACCAAGCTGGTCCCACAAGTGCTCAATTGGACTACGCAAGCCATTGTAACACATTAACGTTGTTAGCTGTCTGAGGTCAGTCTGGTATTGTGGTCTTGTGTCTTGCTGGAATAAAGTGACGTCGGTGTGATTAGCAAGAAATGGCAGTACTTAAGGTTGCAGCACATCACCGACGTAACGCCGTGCCGTAAGACTTCCGTCGACAACGATGAGTGGTGTCCTATAGTTCCATGAGATCTCGCCACATACCATAACACTCCCTCCTTTCCACCGTGGTGCCTGGCGAACACAACAGTCGGCGTAACCCTCACCGCGTCGACGCAATACTTTAAAACGTTTATCCGGCATATTCAAGCTGAAACCTGAAAAAGACACATTGCCATTGACGCTGCGTCCATTGCAGAAGATGACGACACCAAATGACCCGATTTCTCCGACGTTCTGGTGTTAACATATTACCTCGATATGCATCATAGCTACGTAACCAAGTTTCATGGCGGCGACGTATAGTTGACTCACAAAAAAGTTGCCCATAAACACTTACAGTCTCTCGAGCAAACTGCACTGCAGTGCAAAACCTGTTACGCAATTGCGAAAGCATAATATGCCGGTCCTGTTGACGTGCCGTGATTCTCGGACGTCCAGAACGTTCTCTGTCACTTACAGACCCGGTTGCATTGTGCTGTTCGACAAGTTTTTTGATTGTACGATGTTTGCAATTCATTCGACGTGCCACCTGCCTATATGACATACCACCCTCGATCATGCCAACGGCTTGGTTACGTTGAATGTCATTCAAACGTGCCATTTCAGTGTTGTAATAAACAAAATCTGTATCCTTACACTAATTGATAACATACAAAAAACTGTGTAATGAACTCTTATGCTACAGTTATTCGTAAAAAGTCCCATTTTGCACGTGCACCACGAGCAAGCCAAGCGACCGTTATATTCCGTATATTAAGCCTTAATATCATCCAATGTTAACCGTAAAACCAGTTTATACCAGTTAAATTTCAAACTCGATTGCTCGGACAAAAATAACTGAATTTTCAGAGCGTGTACTTTCTTATAACTTTTTTTTTGGATTTAACGTCGCACCGACACATGATAGGTCATATGGCGACTTTCCAGCTTTTTAATGGTGGAGGAAGACCCCGGGTGCCCCTCCGTGCATTATTTCATCACGAGCGGGCACCTGGGTAAAACCACCGACCTTCCGTAAGCCAGCTGGATGGCTTCCTCACATGAAGAATTCAACGCCCCGAGTGAGGCTCGAACCCAAATCGATGAGGGGCAAGTGATTTGAAGGCGAGTATATAATGAACAGACTCAATTAGACCGAATCCGCTATTATTTCCTCCGTTGCGTTTTATACTTCCAGGGGTTATTCCTATTAGGACGGATTACACCAAACTGGAAGTGACTACTCAGTGTTACATGTGAAGTAGTCCAAAATGTAGTTCCATGCTATGGATGAAATCTGGTATAATGAGTGATATGAGGAGGTGACAGTTAAATTTTTGGCTTATGTTTATTGCTTATAGTATTGAGAATAGATCTAGACCATTTTCATTGTAAATTTCTTGGAATAAGTTTTATTCTTTGCGAAAAATGTCTACCTACGCGTAACTGCTAAACGGCTGTTTTCATGGGGGCATTTTTAGACGATGATGTTTCTCAGAACAGATTATTTTTCTTATATTCAACATAACATGTCAATATTTTTCTATTTTTGATAAGAAGAAATGTTATACTAAATGACCATATATGGTTTTCATATCATTGAAATGCTCTAAAGTGCTGAAAATGAGGTCTGAATATTTTGTTATTAATATGAAATAAATAAGGAATTGAATTGGTAGAATGTAACCTATAATTAGTTTTATTTATAATTTTGTTAAAATAGTGTTGCCGATTAACTACTGGCATTACCGGTATCCACAGTCATAACATACTTACCAACTCGTATTGTATTCTGATCACTAACGTCTCGTTCAACATTCCGGCCAGCTCTACTCTTAGTCATGTTTTCGTTCACCTCAATGTCGTCCCTAGATTGCACGATCTGCTTCAAGACATGGTCTGTAATTTCATTTTGCTGTCCTATTTTATCAACATCCTGTTTGAGTTTGTTATTGTTTGCCCGTAACGAATCTATAATGATCCTTTGAGCATTCAGTTCATTTGTTTGTTTTCGATTTATTTCTTTTTGTCCTTCTAGTTCAATTTCTACATTTTCCAGTTTCTTTTCAACTTGAGTCAGCTTCAGCTCCAGCGATTTAACATATGTTGCAAGATCTTCAAACATTTTTAATTCATTTGAGGTAAATTCCGCATTCGTCGGAATAACAAGAAATACAAAACCAAGAGCAAACACCATTCTTATCCAGTCCATGTTTGCTGTATGAAGTAATTTCGTGATTTTATCTAGATAAACTTTAGGTTTCTTATCTTGCGTTGAATCGAAATAGTTCACATTAATGACATAGGTCTATTAATAAAATTTTATGACACAAGTTGATTGAGGATATTTGTTTGTTTTCAGTGAATATGGAATATAGAATCTATCTCACTGAGAAGTGAGAAAATATCAAATATTTTCATGAGCGCGTAGCGCGAGTTAAAATGTGAAAATTTTCTCGAGGTGAGACATATTCCATATTCACGATAAACAAACAAATTTTCTTTTTATTTTATGCTTAATTACGTCGAGATGTGCATTTTGCAACAAATTTCAATCTCAGCGCGGGAAACAGACGCGCGTAAACGGACATGACGTCAGACGTGCTGTGACATTAGAAAGACGCACACGACATAAAGTTCCATTTTATTTTATATTTTGCTGCATAACGTTATGAAATTCTCATTAAGTAAAATAATTTGAATCGAGAAATATACTATAAAGGACCAAGTGCGACTACAATTTTCGTCTTGTAACAATGTTTTAAGCAAATAATTTAAAATTTATACACAGTGTATAAGCAGACAGTGAGTGATATGCAGTGAATGATATGGATTATATCGCACTGATAGAACACAGTATTTCATCAGTTAGCATAAAATAAAAGTGTATATTTAAGAAATAATGTGTAGAAAAACGTTATTAACACACGTAAAGAGGTTATACGTCCGCGGAATAATTTCACGAAGGCGTAGCCCAAGTGGATTATTCTTGCGACGTACAACCGATTTTAAGTGTATTAATTTAGGTAAAATACGATTTTGCTATACATTATTTTGATTCTAATATGCCCTTAATCTAAAACAGTATATTAATAATATCAATCATGTGTTTACGAATCGAATAGAAATATCTGTCCCGATGGCACCTGCGCAGTGGGCGGTAACGAGGTTAACGAGGCTTGCCGCATTTATAGGGCTAAAGTAGGTGCGCTTGAATTAAATATTTAAACGAATTTAAAATGAATCCATGTGTACCATTCGATGCGTGCACAATTAGAGGGTCGCAATAGGATTTGTTTTCACATATTTACCATGCATTCGAAGTTAACGACGTATGTTTTCGACTCCTTTACCGCTGTCTTTTTCACCCGAACCTTCTGTCTGAATCAATACCTGCTCCAATCCCTGCTCGTTCATCATTTTATGATTTTTTTTTTTTACTTTCTTAGTCCAGTTGCTATTGGCCTTCTAGTAATCTCTCTAAGAGACAGTTTATTTACTGAAGTATTCTACACTGTTTGTAACACAATATGAAAATAGTTATTTTTCAACACAGCATAATATTACGCTGAAAAGTCACATTAGACACTGTTTTAACTTGTTCTTATAGACCTCCAAAAGGGCCTATTGTCTTTATGAAACTGTTAGTATAACACTATGATAGTTTTTTTGTCTAAAATTTCCACTACTAAAATATCCATATTTTTATTAGTTCCTTCACTTCTACTTTAATTTTGAAGTACGACGTGACACAACAAAGAAACAAGAACTAAGTGACGCTAAATTTCGCGGTTTTCAATAAATAGGATATAAATATCCAATCAAATAAACTGTATTAACGAATGGTCATTGTAGCACAGGTAGGGCTATGGCTTTATTAATGGTCCTTCCCGAGACATTATGTTTTGAAAATCTACAAGACAAAATCGGATGCATTTTAAGTTACTTCAGAAAAATGTCAGAACAAATCAGGTTGAAATATACACGAAACTCCCTCGAATAATTGTTACAGACAGTAGTTTGGTTCACGTACGGGTCTTGGTATCAAGTCAACACGTCCACTAATCAACTCGTCCCCGATTTGGTCATTTCGGCCCCTAAAATTGGTCATTTCGTCCCCCTCATGATAAAATTTGGTCAACTCGTCCCCATTTTGGTCAACTCGTTTTTGGTAATTTTGTCCCCCTAAATATATATCAGGTTGAAATGTACACACTACTCGCCTAAATAAATGAAGTACAAGAAGAGGCGGGGGTCGTGGGTCCTTCCCTAAAGTAATATACTGAAAATATACAAGACAAAATGGTGCAATTTAAGTCATTTCATACAAAAGCAGAGTCAACAAGGTTGAAATATACGTACATTACTCTCCTGAATAATTGGAATACAAATAAAAGTTTGGTGGACAAAACTGGAATTTCTACAAGACAAAACGGTGCGTTTTAAAGCCATCTGACAATTTCACCGAACAAACCCGGATATTTGGAGTAGAGGAATGATTGGAGTACAATAGATTTAGATATATTTATTTTAGATAGATTTATTTTAGCAAAAAAATCCATCATACAACATTACATATACAGATAAAAAAACAACATACATAGCACATATCACAGAAATATCGCAATACCCCTAGTCTAAAATAAATAAGTATCACCAAGAAGTTAAGACTATAATATGTACCTTTTACCATACCAGTCTAATTTTAGTTAATTTCTTATTTTTAAATTTAAACTAATTCTGTAGACTGTAAGTAGTAACTAGACATTTTGCTTGGAAAGCCCATGAAAGTCAAAAAAGACATTTCCAATGGGGTCCATGTCTGGGTCTATCAAACATATACATTTACACATACAAACAGACAACAGAGAACAAATAGGTGAAGGACAAGGTCAAGACGGCAGCATAATTGAAATTCAAGGCTAATAAAACAAGTGAATGAAGTATTGCCATGCAATACAAAGTCCCCTACTGGAAGGCACCTAATTTTCTCTACTGCAGTATAACATAATGAACTGATATCTGTCAATGATGTATAAACAATATTGTACTACATATACAATATGCTATAACAACACACTTGGATTAAAATGTGCATATATAAAAACCCACAGTTGTTTTCATATTGAATTTTTTTGGCTGATTATAAAAATGTTATCATGTAAGTTATTTATAGTAACAACAAAGGGAAATTAACCTTTAAAAAAAAAAAAAAAAAATCTATATAATATAAGTCCACAAGAAACCCTTTACCAGGTAGAGATAGGTCAAAATACACCTAAAAATTGGATGTAACATGCATGCTGTACCACAGAAAAGTGGTCTCGATTTTTCTCTACCGCCAGTAATAAAAAAGTTACAATAAAATCTATTTATAGTAACAACAAAGGGACGTAATTCTAAAAACAAGGGTGCCTCATGGTGGTGAACATTTGTTCCAAGTTACATCAAAATCCCTCCATGCATGAAGAAGAAATGTTCCGTACAAAGTCATTCTTGAATTTGACCTTTGACCTCTAAATATGACCTTGACCTTAGACCTAGGGACCTGGTTCTTGCGCATGACATGTTGTCTCATCCAGGGGAATATTTGTGCCAACTGATATCTAAATCCTGCTTTGCATGACAAAGTTATAGACCGGACAGGAAAAAAAATCCTCTTGACCTTTGATCTCAAAGTGTGACCTTGACCTTTAAGCTAGGGTACTGGGTGTTGCGCATGACACGTCGTCTCATCATGGGAAACATTTGTGCCAAGTAATATTAAAATCCCTTCATGGATGGCACAGTTATGGACGGGTCAGGAAAAAAACTCTGTTGACCTTTGACCCCCAATTGTGACCTTGACCTTTGAGCTAGGGGTCCGGGATTTGCGCATGACACGTCGTCTCATCATGGGGAACACTTGTGCTAAGTGATATTAAAATCCCTTAATGAATGTCAGAGTTATGGACCGGACACGAAACAGACCCTGTTCATGCTATGTTAACATTTGACTGTTTAGTGTGACCTTGACCTTTGAGCTAGGGGTCTGAAAGTTGTGCATGACACATCGTCTTATTATGAGGTACATTTCTGCCAAGTAATATTAAAATCCCTTCATAGATGGGAGAGTTATGGACCGGACAGGAAAAAAGCCTTGTTGACCTTTGACCTCCAATTGTGACCTTGACCTTTAAGCTAGGGGTCCAGGTTTTGCGCATGACACGTCGTCTCCTCATGGGAAACATTTGTGCCAAGTAATATTAAAATCTCTTCATGGATGGGAGAGTTATGGACCGGACAGGAAAAAAGCCCTGTTGACCTTTGACCTCCAATTGTGACCTTGACCTTTGAGCTAGGGGTCCGGGATTTGCGCATGACACATCATCTCATCATGGGGAACATTTGTGCCAAGTAATACTAAAATCCCTTCAAGGATGGGAGAGTTGTGGACCGGACAGGAAAAAAGCCCTGTTGACCTTTGACCTCCAATTGTGACCTTGACCTTTGAGCTAGGGGTCCGGGTTTTGCGCATGACACGTCGTCTCATCATGGGGAACATTTGTGCCAAGTAATATTAAAATCCCTTCATGGATGACAGAGTTATGGACCGGACACGAAATTGCGGACGGACGGACGGACGGACGGACAGACGGACGGACGGAATGACGGAAAAGTGCATTCCTATAGTCCCCGAAACTGGTTTTCAACCAGTAGGGGACTAACAAATTAAACAGGAAACTGCACCATAATTTCGGTAGAAAATCCAGTTATATTAGACTGAAATGGTTAAAGTACCAACTTAAAACACAAGTTTTACTTAAAACCATAAACATTTCATATTGTTTTAACCATGTTTATATCAGTATTTACTAAGCAAGTATCTTTTTACTTCCCTTTTAAACCTGTGCTGTCCTCTAATAGATTGCACTCTCTCAGGAAGTGAATTCCATACTAAAATACTGTTATAATAAAAAGTATCGGCTGTAACCGAATTTACGTATGGCACATAAAAATTAAAACTGTTTTTCCTTGTACTGTATGTATGCATGTCTGATTTCTTAGTGAAATGTTCACTTAAATATTTCGGACATTTACAAAAGTATATCTTATGCACATGATTAAGGCTCAATTGTTTGACCCGATCTTCAATTCTTAGAATACCAAGCTTCTGAAAATCTAAATTTGTGAGCGAAGTCCTAGCAGGCACATTCAGTATAAATCTGACGTCTTTATTCTGCGTAACCTGACGCTTAAATTTTAAGGGTTTCACACAAACCATTATACCATGCAGAACAGGCATAGTCAAACAAGCATTGTATAAGAGCATTAATTACACAGAGTCTTTCTCATGTTAAAGTCTAAGACATTGGCCCAGTTGTTCAAAACCTTCGTTAAATTTAACGAAAGTTTTGAACAACTGGGCCATTATTTTGCCTGTATAAGAACTTAAGTCTTGAATTAACTTTCTTAATAATATCATTTGCACAAGTGCTACCAGACAAAGTATTGTCTTAAACATGAGCATTTATTAAAGAAAGAGATACTTACCTACAAATTATGCCGATAGCAAGATTACACAGTTATGTCCCCTTATTAAAAACACGCCATTTATCAACAGACGCCAATGCAAAGTTTTAAGGAGGTAGGTTACCTTGTTACAAGGGTAAATTCAAATTAGTTGAATCGCAGCATGTTTTTGTATTTCGTGTAATATGAAGTTTTAACTGCTACAATCTCAATTTCGTTTGTCTCTGTCCTTTCAAGTTCAATTTTTATCCAGGTTTGAAGAACATGACCCTCCAAAGGTATTTCATATTGAAAGAAGAAGGAAAATAGAGCGGGTTCGGGTCTGGCCGGCCGTCGGCAGTAACCGGCCACTGGGCAGAAACACTCTTTATTTATGCCGTTGTTGAGTCAATTTGCGTAAATACGGAAGTTTTCATTCCGCCATTTTTTAAAATTTGAAAATCAATGATATTCAGTACGTTTTCAGTATTTTAGCGACAGATTTAATTTTAGCAGCAGTAACTTACTTATATTTAACATTTGACATGTATAATTTATTAAAATTTCAAGGTCAAACAAAATGTAGTTTCGCCGAATTGAGTTTACAATATTATCAATCAATATCGTATAATTTATTTTCGTAAATGCTTGATGGAGGTTGAAGATGTTTCAAATCTATTTTTATTTCCTCGGCCAACGAAATTTTTACAATTCTTGTCAACTCGGACACTTGAACAAAAAATCATTTAAGAGAAAAAAGTACTTCAAATATTATTATGATATCTGTAATAAAATGTTATATACTGATATACATGTATAAATAATTGTTTAATAAGAAGAAATCGTGCATTAATATAAAGATCCCACTTAATTTGCTTTAATTAGTGTTAATTAGCATCCATCGAGTTTATAATTCATTCGTCGATTATCAATTTGTCAGTTTACAGGTAGAAAAAAAGCTCAATCTGACTAAAGTACATCTCCTATTACGCTACGCATAGGATCTGACAACGAACTATTGATGGCCTCGTTCTGACAACCCTTCCGCTAGCCAATCAAAAGTTAACTTACAACATTCTGCAAGCTTTAAAAAGCCTTGGTATTTGATATCAACAATTTTTATGTCGAAAGATGTCAGATAGCCGGTTAGCTCAGGCGGTAGCGCACTTGCTCTGTAAGCGAGAGGTCACGGGTTCGAGCCCTGGATTATCTGCAATTTTTTCTTACTCTTTGACATTCGAACAAGTTGTCTGATTGGTTCAAACAAAAATAGATTTGCGAAAATAAAAATAGCAATCTTGGAAATCCAAAATATACAGAAGACGAATGTGAATGGGTCGTTCTCAGATCTTCGTTTAGAAGATCAAGTACTTTAGTCAGATTGAAAAAAAGCTAGAAATTTTCAGACTGGATTCACATGCTTTTCAAGAGCAGTGTTGTTTCAAGAGCAGTGTTGTTTGTTATTTTGGCGATCTCGTTGCGAACCCCAAACTGCTGCATTTTTTTTTCTGATGACTAATATAGATCTACATATTTGTCCAGATATGAAAAGAACATAATATTATTATAACTTCTACTTTGTGTGTTTTGATCTGTAAATGTACACAAATGAGTTGCCTAGATTTATCCTAATAATACGTTTGTGGGCAATCGCATTAATCTTTGGGACAACTCTAATTCTAAAAATAAAATATTTCATTATTTTTCTGTCTTTTATATACGAGTCGGCATTTAGGTAGTAACCAGTGTGCAAAGGGCCGGCCGTGGGCCTCTGTGGCTGAGTGGTTGAGGTCGCTGACACAGAACCACTTGCCCTTCACCCAGTTGCCCGGGGGCCTTTTTCCACTATCAAAAGCAGGCAAGTCTCCATTGTGTCAGTGTGACGTACGTTTAACCCAACAATCCGGTGTTCCAGAGTTTACTGGGCATGTGTTGCATTTGTGTGAAATTGTGTTGAAATTGAATGACGAACACGTAACATCATTTGTGTGTGTCTGTTGTTGATTAGGTTTTTCAGATGTTAGGAATGTAGACAAAGTAACAGAAGTTTCACATAGAGCATGGTCACTATCTTAAATGATAAAGGATACTGACCATGCTACTTCTGTTACTTTGTCTACATTCTTAAATTCTGAAATTGATTCGGCACTGATTTTTAAAGGATTTACAGCATGTGACATGTTCCTGCGAATTTATGTCGTAGATATGTTACAAATGAATTTTGAGTGCTTGATTTTATTCATAAACAATTATTACATTTTCTATCAAAACAGCATTGTCTTTTTAAAAAAAAACTTTGTCACGGCCGTTGAAACCCGACTGTGTCGCCGACCAGCATCAAAAACGGCCGACATGGGCTGACGATACTAGACAGTTCTTGCATTGACTGGTTATCAATTCTTACAATGTTTTACCGCAATTAACCCCTGAAAATGTGCGGGACAGTCTGATCTATATTTAGACTCACTAGAATACGAAATCGAAACTAGAATGTTCCCCATATGGTATTGAATCCATTAAACGGCCGAATAACCCCGAACCTGCTCTACGGATATTTAACACTTTTCAGTGTATTTTAGTTTCACTGATATCCGTAGATGTCTGCATAATTAATAATTTTACTGGTATGCACGTTATCTTTCTAATATAAGATTAAAATGTATATGTCGCGGGGCTCGTGTTTCCATGGTTACGCATTTTCTCTCATTTTTAAACAGCTGTGTATAAAAATAGGAGTTTTCGACGGCTTCAGTGCCATTCTGTTAATGACCAACATGAAATATTTGGGTAATGTTATTAGCAAAATACCAGGCACTTTACATGGTACCATAATTTTTCTTAAATTTTAAAGTAACCATGGCAACAGAGATGTTTAAAATAGCTTATATCTTGCTGTTTGTCGTAATTTCTTTTAAAAAAATATTGAATAAGATTATCTTTCTAGTTTATATGTAGCATTAAAACATATTACTTCTAACGTAGGTTACATTTTCATATTATTTGCATTGATTGAAACAAATTTCACAGCTTAGAATACGTACAGCAGTACCCCTCGTCTGCCATTTTTCATGGAAAATTCGTTAAGCGTGCTGCTATTATTCTCATGGATATTGTTGAAATAAAAATAAAAAGCCGAAGTTATGTTTCTTAAATAGACCAGTGTCAACGCTTTTGAATTTTACATTTAGATACATAGGTCAAGGACTTCGTTTCCATGGTAACATCAATTCAGTTTAAGACACCACAATTTTCTACAGAAATTTGAACAATTTTAGATCTTAGTTTTAGTATGTAAGTAACAAATTATCAATGGAACCTGAAAAATAAGTATTACAAATCAAACTGCTAGACTTTTTATTTGAAAATGGCCGTAACAAGTAACCTTTCACCCATCTATATTCCAAATAACATTGGTTGCCATCATCCATTTTCTTACATTCCGCATAACGTTTCAATATAACTACATAAAAGAAGCAAAATATTGATTATTATTCAGAGCAAAAGACTCATAAAAAATATTTCAGCAAATAATGGTTATCTGAAAATAGTTAAAATAAAGAAAATGTACAGAATTACGTACTTTCAAGATAAAAGCTACTAATTTTGCGCGGTAACTGACACGTAACGTCATGACATCAATGACGTCATTTTAAGGCAACATTGTTTTGAAGCGTTTCTGCTGCAATTTATTCATTATTTCTGCATTATTAAACCATAAAGCATCAGATCGAAGTCAAGTTCATGATTTGTTTTCAGAAGAATGAATATACAAACACATTTAGTTTGTCGTAAACGTCGTCGTAAATCGTCACGTTAGCTTCCGGTTGGACATGTGCACGTACAAATATGAAGGTAACCTACCTCCTTAAGTGTTGATAGACTCTAAGGAACAATAGCAGAAAGTTATTTCAGCCTGTCTTGTAATAAAAGCTGCTGTAAAACAGTCACTATTTAAGGACAAAAGATAGGATACCAATTTTAAAGATGGTATATCAGATTTTTGTCATCTAATAGATCTATCGTTCGATATCTGTTTAGATGCTATTAAGTTTTGACGCCCATTTTTATTTTGCTGTCAAGTAGTTATAACTTATAAGTGACCTTTTATGATGACATATTACACTAGTTTGCAAAGCAGACAGTATTAAACTTTGCTCAAATACTTTGCATTACCCAGACAAAATGATGACCATGGTCACCACGGTTTTTTATGGTGTGGTTGACCATGGTCAACCATCAAATACCATGGTGAAAACATGGTCAGGACCACGGTCAACCATGGTGAGATAATATTGGCCATGGTTGACCATGGTCAGAAAAAGATAATCACCAGTTTGACCATGGTCTACCATGGTCAACTTTTTCATACCTGTCAAGACACACGCATTGCGCGTGTGTCACACGCATTTCGGCCCTAGATCACGCTCACCCGCCTACTATTCATGGTCACACGCATTTTAAAGAAATAAAGCAATCAATTGTTTTTTTGTAGAAAATTATTGAATCAAACATGCGAGGCGACGTTGACACCGTGTTTTCATACCGTATAATACAACTTTTACATTCACAGGTGCAACGTGTTATTTCTACCGCATGAATAAACATCACAAAAAGTCAACATGTATGGAGGGAGACTATTCAAAACCAGATCTATTTTGTGTTAAAAATCTACATTTTCCATGTGAGGGAGTTTCCGGCTTTTAGGAATCATCGCCCTCCAAACCCCCACGAGGGACAACCTACCCTTCGAACCTCGATCACACTCGTGGCCTTTGTGGAACCTTGACAGCTATGCTTTTTTCAACCATTGTTGACCATGGACTACCATGGTCATGTTAGTAATTTTCACACTTATCAAGTTTTACAATGCACCAAAGACGCCTGACTGCATTTTGGCTACAAAGGTTTTCCTAGTTATAGAATAGTTTTCCTGCATTTATAGACAGATTCAAAGGTAAAGTTTCTTAGTCTTACTATAATTTGTTGTCATCTTAGCAATTTTATGTCAAATAAATGAATGACTTGCAAAAATAGATACAGACTGCAATTGTCATGTATTTTTAAGGACCCTTTCAAATTCATATTTATACAGTTTTTTATAGTCATTAATCACCAAGGTCGACCTTTTTTATGGACTTTGGTCGACCATGGATGTCTGTGGTCCACAACCATGGTTGACCGTGGTTTTTGACTGTGGCCTGATACCATGTTTTATGACTGTGGTGCCAATTACATGTACCACAGCCATGGTCAACCATGGTAAACCATTGCCCCACAACCGTGAACTACCATGATAAACCATGAATTACCATGGTAATAAACCATCAATTTCGACTGGGCAATCAGATTTACAGTAAGATTATATTATTTTTTCTCAGTTTGGTGTATTTTTATGTCTTTTTGATAATGCAAAAATCTCCAATTCTTTAAAAACCTAATTCTTACAGAAGCAACTCTTCAAGAATTCAGATCTTGGTTTAGTGTCTCTTCCCTCAGCTATTTTTCAAAGTCACAAGACAGTCATGTGATAATAAACTAGATATTTCACTCTGCTGTAGGTTATACACCTTGTATCATTTGAAAAGGTTAATTATGCTTTTTCTGGTCTTTGTTAAACCTTGTTGTAAATAAAGAAGGTCATGTTTCTAATAGGTTTTCCCTGAAAGTACCAAAGTTAGAGCTGTGAGAAAGGGTTATAGATTCTATATTTTTGTGTCCTCACTGTTTTGATAATGAATGACTGCCATTAAAAATATGTAAAGTGAATAAAAAAATGACATTTTACAAAGAAATAGTAAAACGGTCACCGAAAAAGATTAATCTTAATTTGTTCTGATTGTCCTTTAAAGTTTCAGGTCTCGACTGCATTCACAAAAAAAGTGAAGTTTTGGTTAAGAAAGCAAGCCAATCAAAAGGCGTCATTTCTCATGAGCCTCAACAAATATGGATGCCTCGATGGTCATGACAGTCAGCATGTTTTAGCCCATAAAATCCACAAAACAGGAATAAACTTTAAAAGTAAAGGGAGACATGCTATAGTTTATAACAATACTATTTATTAATTTTGTATAATTCATCAATATTACTAGTGAAATACATGTTAGACTTCTTAAGGTCATCGAAACTAATGTTCAAAACTTACTGATCAGCGTCACTTATTTGTGGACACCTATTTCTTAATACACATCATATTTTCTTATCCTGGTTGCCCAACCAAGATAACATTATTTTAGAATAAGTATAAATTAAATGAACATATTTTTCCCAAGGAATAATATGAATTCAAACACTAGATCTACTGTATTATCAAAGATTTGTACTGACAAGTACATATTTTGCCAAAATAGATAAGAAATTTAAGTTTTTTAAACTATTATTACCTCCCTTTGTCTGTCTTGGTTGTGCAACCAAGATAGATTGGAAATAGATGAATTCTGAAGCTATAAGCTGTTTTTAATGCTTGCCTTTTGTTTCAAGTAGTTGAAATAACCTGAGCAGTAACAAATGCAAATGTAATACTAGAAATTATTTTGAAATAAAAAGAAAAATTCCATTTTTTAATATTTTATATTGAAGGGAGGTAATTACGAGAGTTCATAAAATAATAAAATATGTATTTCCAATAGGGATCTTACTCTGTGTAATGGCTTTGTTCCTTAAATAAATCTCTAACAGAATATATGAAAACTCAGAAGTACAATGAAATGTTGTTCAAATGTGATTGGCCACCTTTAAACTCATAAATTGGTTTTCCTGTAGATTACTTGCATTTCCAACTCCTGGACATGATCATTTATACAAGGGGTTTTCAATAAATACCAAGAGATGTTCTCAGATTTCTTCACGTATCACTAACAAATAGAAGAAACTGTTATATAATGTATAGAAGGAAATGTTTGCTCTCAGTTGAAAACTACCAAATGTTCAAATTTCATAAAGAAAGATTTAAGGCCCTTTTCCAGACATATTGAAAAGCCCTCATGAGGCCCAACGTTTTAAGAGCAGTGTGATAGCTTTTTCTGGAAGTTTCATTATCATACATCAGTACTACAAAGTAACATAAACTTAAAATACATACACATTAAATTGATAATGCTTGCAAATTTAGTTAAAAATTCGTTTTTCAATTTTTCTTTCATTTCTTTTCAAATCATACCTTGAGGACCGTGTATGCACTTTGTTTGAAAAAAGGGAAGAACTTGTAAAAAAATGCAAGTAGAAAAGTCCAGTTAAATTCGAAAAAGGGTAAACTTGTAAAAAAATGCAAGTAGAAAAGTCCAGTTAAATTCAAACCCAGTCATTGCAGTTTTTAGTAGGGTTTAATAATTGATTTTGACTTTAGGAGATTTTTCCATAGAATTTTGCTTATAAAAAACCTACTTATACCTTGAAGTAATGGATACTGCAAGGAATGAAGTGTCAGGTATGATTAACAGAAGTTGCAGAAATTGTTTCATAATTAATTTAAAAAGTGAATAAGTATAAATAAAAAATAAAAAACACTTTAAATCAGTGGTGTGAAACCCAAATCAAACAACAAACTAAGGGAGGCAAATCAAGCCTCGTCTAAGCTTTTGGTAAAATAGCATTATCTCTCTTTCATACATCAAAACAGCAGTGTCTTGTAGAAATGGTACTTACAACGACAACATCGACAAATCAAGTGCGAAACTGAAGCTCACTTCACTTACTGGTGTAACGGTCAGATTTTTCCCTCGTCAGTTTTTTCCCCAACGGTTGATTCCCCGGGGAAAAAATCAGCTGGTTGGTTTTTCCCCCCTATTTGGTTTTCCCCCCTTAGTTTCTGTGCATAAACAAGAGAGAGAGAAACAACCAGTTGTTTTCTGTTTTTCTTCCCCTGGTTGCTTTTTTCCCCCCTAATAACTAAGTTTTTGTGCATGAACAAGGGAGAAAAACAACAACCGGTTGATTTTTTCTCCCCTCCTGGTTGTCTTTCCCCCCCTAGTTTTTGTGCATTAACAAGGGAGAAAAAAACAACCAGTTGTTTGT
The DNA here is from genome assembly GCF_021730395.1 of Mercenaria mercenaria. Lineage (NCBI taxonomy): Eukaryota > Metazoa > Mollusca > Bivalvia > Venerida > Veneridae > Mercenaria > Mercenaria mercenaria. Next base: position 91,483,948 of record NC_069365.1, read on the forward strand.
TTTTTCTCCCCCCTGGTTGCTTTTTTCCCTCCTAATAACTAAGTTTTTGTGCATAAGCAAGGGAGAAAAAAAACAACCAGTTGATATTTTCTCCCCTCCTGGTTGTTTTTTCCCCCCTAGTTTTTGTGCATTAACAAGGGAGAAAAAACAACCAGTTGTTTTATTCTTCACCCTGGTTGCTTTTTTCCCCCTAATAACTAAGTTTGTGTGCATTAACAAAGCAGAAAAAACCAACTGGTTGCTTTTATTCTCCCCCCTGGTTGCTTTTTTTTACCCAAGTTTTTGTGCATAAACAAGGGAGAAAAAAACAACCAGTTGATTTTTTCTCCCCCTTGGTTTGCTTTCCCCCCCCCCCCCCCCCAATAACTAAGTTTTTGTGCACTAACAAGGGAGAAAAAACCAACTGGTTGTTTTTATTCTCCCCACTGGTTGTTTTTTTTTTACCCTAGTTTTTGTGCATAAACGAGGGAGAAAAAACAATCGGTTGATTTTTTCTCCCCCTTGGTTGCTTTTCTCTTCCCCAGTTTTTGTGCACTAACAAGGGAGAAAAAAACAACCGGTTGTTTTTTTCCCCCCCCCTGGTTGGTTTCATACACATTGAAGGGAGAAGAAACTGACTAGTTGGTTCTTTCCCCCCTTTAATGTGTATATCTGCATGTCTGAATAATACATGGTGAAGGGGGAAGACACTGACTAGTTGGTTCTTTCCCCCCTGGTATGTGTATATCTGCATGTCTGAATAATACACGGTGAAAGGGGAAAAAATTGACCAGTTCGTTTTTCCCCCCTGGTATGTGTATATCTGCATGTGTTAATAACACACGGTGAAGGGGGAAGAAACTGACTAGTTGGTTTTTCCCCCCTTTAATGTGTATATCTGCATGTCTGAGTAATACACAGTGAAGGAGGAAAAAACTGACTAGTTGGTTATTTACCCCCAGTATGTGTATATCTACATTGCATGTCTGAATGATACATGGCAAAGGGGGAAGACATTGACCAGTTCGTTTTTCCCCCCTGGTATGTGTATATCTGCATGTGTTAATAACACATGGTGAAGGGGGAAGAAACTGACTAGTTGGTTTTCTCCCCCCTGATATGTGTATATCTGCATGTCTTAATAATACACGGTGAAGAGGGAAGAAACTGACTAGTTGGTTCTTTCCCCCCTGGTATATGTATATCTGCATGTCTGAATAATACACGGTGAATGGGGAAGAAACTGACTAGTTGGTTTTTCCCCCCTTGTATGTATGTATCTGCATGTCTGAATAATATACAGTGATGGGGAAAGAAACTGACTAGTTGGTTTCCCCTCCTTTTATGCATCTGCATGTTTGAGTAATACACAGTGAAGGGGAAAGAAACTGACCAGTTGGGTTTTCCTCCCTGGTATATGTATCTCTGCATGTCTGAATAATACACGGTGAAGGGGGAAGAAATTGACTAGTTGGTTTTTCCCCCCTTGTATGTATGTATCTGCATGTCTGAATAATATACAATGATGGAAAAGAAACTGACTAGTTGGTTCTTTCCCCCCTTTTATGCATCTGCATGTCTGAGTAATACACAGTGAAGGGGAAAGAAACTGACTAGTTGGGTTTTCCCCCCTGGTATATGTATATCTGGATGTCTGAATAATACAAGGTGAAGGGGGAAAGAAATTGACTAGTTTGTTCCCCCTACCCCCACCCCCGGTATGTGGTATATCTGCATGTCTGAATAATACACGGTGAAAGGGGAAGAAACTGACTAGTTGGATTTTTGCCCCCTGGTATGTGTATAATTGCATGTCTTAATAATACACGGTGAAGGGGGAAGAAATTGACTTGTTGGTTTTTCCCTCCCTTGTATACCGGTATATGTATCTGAATGACTGAATAATACACGGTGAAGGGGGAAGAAACTGACTAGTTGGTTTTTCCCCCCTGGTATGTGTATATTTGCATGTCTTAATAATACACGGTGAAGGGGGAAGAAATTTACTAGTTGGTTTTTTCACCCCTTTTATACATCTGCATGTCTGAGTTATACACAGTGAATGGGAAAGAAACTGACTAGTTGGGTTTTCCCCCACGGTATGTGTATATCTGCATGTCTGAATAATACACAGTGAAAGGGGAAGAAACTGACTAGTTGGATTTTTGCCCCCTGCTATGTGTATATTTGCATGTCTTAATAATACACGGTGAAGGGGGAAGAAATTTACTAGTTGGTTTTTCCCCCCTTGTATGTATGTATATGCATGTCTGAATAATATACATGGTGAAGGGGGAAGAAACTGACTAGTTGGCTCCCCCCCACCCTGGTATGTGTATATCTGCATGTGTTATTAATACATGGTGAAGGGGGAAGAAACTGACTAGTTGGCTTCCCCCCCCCCCACCACTCCCCCTGGTATGTGTATATCTGCATGTGTTAATAACACATGGTGAAGGGGGAAGAAACTGACTAGTTGGTTTTCCCCCCCCCCCCCCCCCCTGGTATGTGTATATCTGCATGTCTTGAAGAGGGAAGAAATTGACTAGTTGGTTCTTTCCCCCCTGGTATGTGCATATCTGCATGTCTGAATAATACACGGTGAATGGGGAAGAAACTGACTAGTTGGTTTTTTCCCCCCTTGTATGTATGTATCTGCATGTCTGAATAATATACAGTGATGGGAAAGAAACTGACTAGTTGGTTCTTTACCCCCTTTTATGCATCTGCATGTCTGAGTAATACACAGTGAAGGGGAAAGAAACTGACTAGTTGGGTTTGCCTCCTGGTATGTTTATATTTGCATGTCTTAATAATACACGGTGAAGGGGGAAAAACTGACTAGATAGTTCCCCCCCCCCCCCCCCCCCCCCCCCGGTATGTGTATATTTGCATGTCTTAATAATACACGGCGAAGGGGGGAGAAATTGACTTGTTGGTTTTTCCCTCCCTTGTATGTATGTATCTGAATGACTGAATAATACAAGGTGAAGGGGGAAGAAACTGACTAGTTGGTTTTTTCCGCCCTTGTATGTATGTATCTGCATGTCTGAATATTATATACAGTGATGGGGGAAGGAACTGACTAGTTGGTTCTTTTCCCCCTTTTATGTATCTGCATGTGTAAGTAATACACAGTGAAGGGGGAAGAAACTGACTAGTTGGTTTTTTCCCCCCTTTTATGTATCTGCATATCCGGTATATCTTTATGTGGCACCATGCTGTAAACATGGGAATTTCTAACAACAGCACTAACTTTGATGTTTTTGCCAATTTGTTAATGAAAGGTGATGTTATTACAGGATTTAATTATTTTTTCTGATGTTCATGCATGTGTAAACTCGGCAGAATAAGGTACACATTGAATAAAGCCTCAAAGGGCTTTATGTTAAGTGTGTGCATTAAAGACAGAGTTTATAAAAAAAATAGTTTAATCCTTATTATTCCAAGTAAATATGTCTCGGCACTGATTTTTTATTTTTGATGATTTTTCTGTCAGTATCTACAATTTTGAAAACAACTTTTTCTCAAATTTTGAATCAAAATATCATATCTAAGAAAATAAATACTGATCACTCTTAATATTTCTTTTAAAAACAAAAAAAAATATCGGTCTTGGCATTGACTCAGTGCTGAGATATATGCATGAATACAAAAATGATAATAGGGGTCATTAATGTATGACTGTCAAATTACTTCAGTTTACAAATATTAGAATTTTTTCTTTTTTTTTAGTTAACTAACATTTACATTTTATTTGTACTAGAAAATGTTTGCATTTCTTAACAGAAGTTTCTGTAACAGTTGATATGCAGATTGGATACATTTGTAAACAAAAAAAGTGGAAAAATTTCTTTCCGCGCAGTTTTTGGTATGGTTTTGGTTAACTACTAGTACTTTTTTTTCTATCACTCTGACTTTTTTTGTCATTTGGAGCCCTTGACTATTCTTGTAAAATGAATAAAAATTTTGAGGGATTTGATGTTGCAAAATTCATTCAGTTGTATGTATCTTTCTTTTGAATGATGTTTCTTTCCTAATGTCATACAATACCTGTAAACCATTAGCAGAAATAAATACCACTTCTCTCTTTGAATTAATAAAGTAAAAACGTTATCTTTTTTGTTTGAATGATTGTGGACTATATTTTGATCAATGTACACTTGTCCAGATAACTAAATAGCACTAACTAAATAGCACTAGAAGAGTTATCTTCCCCTGCCTTTATTAAAAATTTCCAAGTAGGACCAAATGATTCAATGTTTCAGACAGCATGAAAAATGAAGTATGAAAACTAAGTCTTTATAAAATTGAGGTATCAAGCTATTTCAGATAAGTTTGAACTTTTAGGAACCATCTCTGTATCTTTTAATGGAAAAATTGAATATCATTTAGTAGTTAAAGTAGGTTAAAAGTCAAAATCATGAAGATCTGAATGTCAGTAAGAGGCCTCAGTAGCTAGATGATTAATATTTTTATGACCCTGGCATCTACTGATGCGGGAGGCATATAGTGATTGTCCTGTCCGTCTGTACGAGGATAACCAAATGGGACTGTTTCGTCTAGCATCAATTCCCCTTACTAGAATGACTTGATTCTAATGCAGATGTAACCTGTGACCATTCCTCATCTTCACACATCACCTGACCTCAGTTTGACCTTGACCTCATTTTGGACTTAGGTTGCTTTATAGGGCCATCTCTTGGTTAACCAAATGGGACAGTTTCGTCTAGCATCAATACCCTTTACTAGAATGACTTGATACTAATGCAGATATAACCTGTGACCATTCCTCATCTTCACACATCACCTGACCTCAGTTTGACCTTGACCTCATTTTGGACTTAGGTTGCTTTATAGGGCCATCTCTTGGTTAACCAAATGGGACAGTTTCGTCTAGCATCAATACCCTTTACTAGTATGACTTGATTCTAATGCAGATGTAACCTGTGACCATTCCTCATCTTCACACATCACCTGACCTCAGTTTGACCTTGACCTCATTTTGGACTTAGGTTGCTTTATAGGGCCATCTCTTGGTTAACCAAATGGGACAGTTTCGTCTAGCATCAGTACCCTTTACTAGAATGACTTGATACTAATGCAGATGTAACCTGTGACCATTCCTCATCTTCACACATCACCTGACCTCAGTTTGACTTTGACCTCATTTTAGACCTAGGTTGCTTTATAGGGCCATCTCTTAGTTAACCAAAAGGGACCGTTTCGTCTAGCATCAATACCCCTTCAAGAATACATTGATACTAATACAGATGTAAACTGTGACCATTCCTCATCTTCAAACATAACCTGACCTCAGTTTGACCTTGACCTCGTTTTGGACTTGGGTTGCAAAATCTATTGACAAGGATGCCACCGGGGGCATCAAGCGTTTATTGAACGCAGCTCTTTGTCTAACTTTGAATTGCTTGCCCCTCATTGCTTTAGACTCAAAACCTTTCTTGGAGTTGTTAATTCTTGTGAGGAAGCCATCGAGCAGGCTTATTATGGAAGGTAGGGGGTTCTGCTAAGATGGCCCCCAGTAGCTATAATAATACCAAGAAGGGCATCTTGGGTCTTCCTCCACCATCAAAGTTTGAAAGTCACCATATGATCTATATTAATTATGTTGATGTGACTTTAAACCAAGCTAAAAACATGAATGTCAATGACTTATATTTCAAGGTCAAAGGTCAATGTCATTGTGACCTTAGACCAGTACAGCCATTTATCCATAACCTGTTCTGTCTGGTTACATTGCCCTTGTGTAAAACCCTTGTGAGGAGTGATTTACTAAGTAGATATGCTGTTATTTTCGCATGACACAAAACATCAGTACAGACTGAACCAAGTAATTAGTGGATGCACAGCCATTTGATCCCATCTTACATTGATTCCATGTTTTCTGCAGTCGACCATCAAATTATTTATCTATGGCGGTATCACCTATTCGCTGTTTTAATGTCTAATTTCTTGTCGCAGATAGATATGTTTGCTCATGCAAAATGCAAATTTACTTCAAATTGAGGATACTTGTAGCCAAGTAACTGTTCCCAATGATAAATGAGTTTCAACATGATCAAAAAGAACAAATAAGGATTTCGCAATTTAAGGTAATGCGATTTGCTAGAATCTACATGAAACATTAATTAGCCATGTCATGACGATACCCATCAATTAATTTTTATTTCAGCATTTTGAAGATAGCCTTCCTTATTAGTCTGGTAGCAGTGGGTATTAGACAAACTTGAATAATGTAAAGTTGTTTGAGTTGATGATTATAAAGATTTAGATTTTTGCGGAATTCACGGATGATGGTTTACGCTTAAGCGTTCATTTAAAGGGGTATATGTAACTCTATCCTAAATTGGTTCCATTTAAATTTGAAAAAAGGAGAAAAAAACATGTTTACAGGTTATTAAATTACTTGTGCCTATAGTCAAAATTATAAAGCCTTTAGATGTCCCCAAAAATATTCTCAAATAACCCCTAGTATGGCAGTTTTGGCCAAAAAATAGCAAAAAAAAAAAATGTTTAAAAACACGATTTTTTTTTGTGTGCTTCTTTTCAGGTATAAATTATCAAAATTACTGCGTTTTGTTGAGATTTTTTGTAAATGGAAATGTATAAACAATTACGTGAGATCCACACCTGCAGCAATTTATTGAATCCCATATGAAAAATAATAGTAAAAATATAATCATACAATCACTACGTTTATAGCACTATTTTCTTACAGTCTGCATGGTATTTTAACAATACCTGGAAAATTTACGTCTTTGGACAAAGATGTCATGACATTTTAAAGGTAAACAAAAGTGTCAAGTTTCAGTTTTGTTTTTATAATCTGCATTGTTTTCATAGAGTAAAGTTCCATGAATCAAATAGTATTCTATTAGGAACAAAAAGAAACTATCGGGGGAATATGATATTTATCCAGTTTTATCTATAAAAACAAACCCCGCCTCCCCACAAAAAGACAACATTGTCATGATTTATGATTTCATTTTAAAGGTAATATTTGTATTTCTATTTATTTTATATTTTTGAATTCCTGCCATCATACTTGAAGTAAGCAAAAAATACACATAGGTAATTTTTTACTAGAACTGAATATACGGTAAGTATTCATTATTAAAAATTATTTACAATCTTACTAAAAATATTTGAAAATCAGTCTGGAAGAATAATGCAAAATATAATTAATAAATATAAACAGTAATATGAAAATATGTTCACAAATTATTTAGACATGTGAAAAGCAAAAAAATACATTAATCAATGACGCCCAAGTTACAAACTAAATTATTCAAAACTCCATCTAAAGCAATGACGATAATTAGTGCCATTTCTATGAAATGTATCTCCCTTTTTCAATTAAAGGGGTCAAATGTTATTCCCATTTAAGACTTTAAATCATCTTTACTCTGCAACTGATAATTATTGTCATAGAAATGTTTTGTATAATAATGAATGAAGTGGGATATCAAGTTGCCATTGTTTTGAAAGTTCCTCTATTGACAGTGATAAAAGTCTCTATGCAAGCTGTCAAATTCCTTGATATATGTATTATCCAGTTCATCTGGCATGCTGTTTTATTCATTTCAGTCATGCTTCAGTTGAAATTTGATGAAGACTGTCAAGGGAACTCTTCAGCCTCCTTTATGGTGCTTTTGAATCTCCATTGGGGAGAGTTCAGATGGTTCAGGTTGGTATGGTCAGGTACTGACTTGCTTATTTTTTAGAGTGGTTAAAATTCATTTTTTCCAAGAGTATATCTGTGATATAGCTGCTGTTGGTTTTACCAGACTGTGTTTCTTGGTTTGTGACAAGATGAATTAAAACTTAAGAAGTTGATGATTTCCATTATGAAACAGTTCTAAGAAAATGCTTATGGTTCTTTGGGGTCTTTACCATTGATATTGTGGCTTGAAAATTCCTCAACTTCATAAAATGAAACTTGAAAATCGTTATTATATAATTATTACAGATAAAATGATATGAATAATGAGCAGATGAAGAAGTTTAAAAGAGAATTTTACAGGAGTGTATATGTGTAACACACATTTAATAATGCATGACATTTTATACATTTCAGTCATGTCTGTAAAGAAATAGCTGTGAGAACTCTTCAGCTTGTTTTGACGTTGCTTTGCATCTTCTTGTTGAATAGCCCAGACTTTTCAAGTAGGTGATGTTAAGGTATTTTAACAGTTTCTCTTGAACTTACATATATGGCATACATTCATTTGCTTATAGAGTGTTTTTCATTCATTTTTATGAACTAGACACTTGGGCATGCATCTTCTGCATCTCCTATAAGTAGCTCTTAAGTGCTGACTTTAGAACATTTCTTCTTATCAAAATTACAGCATCCTGGGATTGACCATTCTTAAGTTTGCAAGTAATTCTGTTTGAAATATTTTAAGAGTTGCCAGATTTAATGGTAGAAAAAAGTTTTAAATAACTTCTCCTCATGAACCATTGATGGATTTTCAGCAAACTTGGTCTGTGGCATTCTTGTTTGTTCAAATGGTTTAGCATGGTTCCTAATAGGAGTCATTAGAACTAATAAAAGAAAGAAACTTGATAATTCATGAAGAAGTTAATGGATCATCACCAAACTTGGTCTGTAGCATCCTAGTACCTTGTATGGATTGCTCTCAATTCTTGCAAATGGTTCTGCTTGGCCTCTTTTAGGGGCCACAAGACATGAAAGTGGGACAAAAGCATTTTAAACAACTTCCTTCCCATGAACTACTTGATGAATCTTCATTAGATTGGTCTGTAGCATTTTTAGCTCGACTATTCAAAGAATAGTAGAGCTATTGGACTCGCCCATGCGTCGGCGTCCGCGTCCCGATTTGGTTAAGGTTTTGTATGTAAGCTGGTATCTCAGTAACCACTTGTGGGAATGGATTGAAACTTCACACACTTATTCACTGTGATAAACTGACCTACATTACACAGGTACCATAACTCTATTTTGCTTTTTTACAAAATTATGCCCCTTTTTCGACTTAGAAATTCTTGGTTAAGGTTTTGTATGTAAGCTGGTATCTCAGTAACCACTTGTGGGAATGGATTGAAACTTCACACACTTATTCACTATGATAAACTGACCTAATTGCACAGGTTCCATAACTCTATTTTGCTTTTTTACAAAATTATGCCCCTTTTTCGACTTAGAAATTCTTGGTTAAGGTTTTGTATGTTAGCTGGTATCTCAGTAACCACTTGTGGGAATGGATTGAAACTTCACACACTTGTTCACTGTGATAAACTGATCTACATTGCACAGGTTCCATAACTCTATTTTGCTTTTTGCCAAAATTATGCCCCTTTTTCAACTTAGAAATTCTTGGTTAAGGTTTTGTATGTAAGCTGGTATCTCAGTACCCACTAATGGGTATGGATTGAAACTTTACACACTTGTTCACTGTCATGATCTGACATGCACTGTGTAGGTCCCATAACTCTACTTTGAATTTTTTTCAAAATAATGCCCCTTTTTCGACTTAGCAGTTTTTGGTTAAGTTTTTGTATGTAAGCTGGTATTTCAGTATCCACTTATGGGAAAGGATTGAAACTTCATGCACTTGTTCACTTTATGAGCTGATAAGCACTGTGAAGGTTCCATAACCCTTTCTTCCATTTTTCGACTTTTGTATTCATTCAATTGACAAGGCTGTTGAATAGTCGAGCTTTGCTGTCCTCCGACAGCTCTTGTCTTTAGACCTCTCTCAAATTTGTTCCATTGGTTCTATTTTGTCCTTTTTATGTGCAGCCAGAGGTAAGAAAAGAAAAACAAACATTTAAACAACTTCATTGCATTAACCACTGGACCGATCTTCCAGAAACTTGTTCTGTAGCGTCTGTGTATGGACATCTCTCAAGTATGTTCAGTTGGTTTTGCTTAGCCTCTATTTGGGGCTGTCAGAACTTAAAATGGAGAGAGAAAAAACCTTTCTCATGTACCACTTGATAGATCTTAAATGTGTTAGGTCAGGTGAATGACTGAGTACCTTCATGGCCCTTGTGCTTGACTTTTTATTGCTGCATTGTACCATTCACATCTTATTATATACAAAATTTGTACTATTTACTTTCAGAATATGCTTACATCTAGTTCCACTTTACTAAATGATAGAAAGTGAATAACTGCCAATGTGCCATACTAAGACAAAATGTTCAAGGTATTTATAGGAATACAAAAAAGTTATCATTTGACAATCTTAAAATTCTGAGAATAACAAGCTTGAATACTGAGTGTAAAGTCCGAGAGTAAACAATTCCCGACATTGTTTGTTTTTGTTTGTGAGCTTAGTTGTAGTTGCCACCAGTAACCAATATGGGTAACTCCTCCAGATGACTGTTAGTAGTGTTAGTGGGAGGATAGTGCAAGATACACAAGACGCTCCAATTCCACAAGCTTCCCTGGTTTTTTAGTATGCCAAGTGTAAAGCACGCCTACACATGACTCATCCCAATATTAATAATTTTTAGATGGAGAGCCCAGGGCTCGAACTTGTGACCCCTGTTTTTATGCCCTCGAAGGGAGGCATATAGTTTTTGAACCATCTGTCGGTCTGTCAGTCTGTCGGTCTGTCTGCAATTTTCGTGTCCGGTCCATATCTTTGTCATCGATGGATGGATTTTCAAATAACTTGGCATGAATGTGTACCACAGTAAGACGACGTGCAGTGCGCAAGACCCAGGTCCGTAGCTCAAAGGTCAAGGTCACACTTAGACGTTAAAGGATAGTGCATTGATGGGCGTGTCCGGTCCATATCTTTGTCATCGATGGATGGATTTTCAAATAACTTGGCATAAATGTGTACCAGAGTAAGACGACATGTCGTGCGCAAGACCCAGGTTCGTAGCTCAAAGGTCAAGGTCACACTTAGATGTTAAAGGATAGTGCATTGATGGGCGTGTCCGGTCCATATCTTTGTCATCGATGGATGGATTTTCAAATAACTTGACATGAATGTGTACCACAGTAAGATGACGTGTCACACGCAAGACCCAGGTCCGTAGCTCAAAGGTCAAGGTCACACTTAGACGTTAAAGATCATTTTTCATGATAGTGCATTGATGGGCATGTCCGGTCCATATCTTTGTCATTCATGCATGGATTTTAAAATAACTATGCATGAATGTGTGACACAGTAAGATGATGTGTCGAGCGCAAGACCCAGCTCCGTAGGTCAAAGGTCCTAAACTCTAACATCGGCCATAACTATTCATTCAAAGTGCCATCGGGGGCATGTGTCATCCTACGGAGACAGCTCTTGTTTTTAGTCAGAATGTGTTACCACTGGACCACTGTGTTCAAACAGTGGGATACTGATTCCCCTAAAGGAGCCACCCGACTGGAGATTCCAGCCTTGAGGACAGACACTGGGAGTGTTGATTCCAGTGAATCTCCCATTGGAATAATGATCAGTATTTTGCTGCTTTTTAAGGTACTTACGTTGAAATGTGATATGGAATGTTGAAAATGGTTGTTGATTTCTGATACTTTTTAGAAGGTAGGTGGTTTCAAGATGCATTCACAAATTTGATTAGTAATACCTATTTTTCCTTTTCCATCAATAATTTGTTACTTACATATTAATAGCTATGCCAAGTTGTCCATATTTCAGTAGGAAATTGCCATACTGTAAACTGAATTAATGTTACCATGGAAACGAACAATGTCACCTGTATATCTAATTTTCAACATTCAGAGGCTATGAAACTGGTCTGTTTATTATTTAGGAACACAGTTCTAGCTTTGTAACTGTACTTCAGATTTGTACTTGAGAATAACTAGTAAGGAAATAAGTAAGTAAAGACTTTATTTACTGTGGATTACACATTTGGCTTATTACCCATTTTCCAAATAATTGCAAGTTACTAAGTCATGATTTTTCCATAATTATGTAAGTCAGACAAGGAGTACTGCTGTATTTATAGCTTTGATATTTGTTTAAATAAATATATAATTTCTTACTTTAATAATAAAATGTTATGAAGCTACATAAAACAGGAAAGTTTAATTTAAACATTTCAGTTGCCATGGTTACTTGTAACAGGGTACACTGGTATTCTGCCCATAAGTCAGCTCCAGTATTTCATTTATAGACACTGAAGCCATTTTAAATTCATTATTGTCTGTTGCTTAAAAAAAGGAGAGAAACTGTGTTACCATAGAAACAGGAGCCTGGTGGCATATAATATTATATTTTAATATTATATATTTCTATTTATGTTAGAAAGCTGATGCACATATTAAAATTATCAACTACACACTGACTTCTACATATAAGAGTAAAAACCAATGTTAAATGTCCCTATTTTCCTTCTTCATTCAATTTAAAATAGTTTGAGGGGATCATTGTACTTTAAACCTAGATACAAAAATTTACTTGAAGGTACAGAGACAAATAAACATATTAAAAATTTTAACAATGAAGACATTAAATTACACAAAATACATTGAATAGCTGCAGGTTAGTGAATTTAAATTTACTTTGTGACAAGGTTAACTGCACACTCAAGAATGTACTTTTGTTAAACTTTTCATCTTCTGCAGCAAGCTTTGCTGACAGCAGTTGTTGATGGAGTTATAGCCCCTGATAGTTCATTTTTAGAGAGACTGCTTGTTTTGAAATATGGCTGTATACTGAATATCTTATCTCATAGTCAGGTTTGGTTAAAAGGTAAAAAACTTATTCTGAAACTTACCTCATTAACCAATGATTGCTTTGGGGGTCAGCAGGTCAAAGGTCAGTTTGTCACAGCAACCTCAAGACTGTGATAAGCCCCACCTTAAATTGTTTAAAGTATTACAGTCATTTGATGTAAGGAGCACTGAACATATGGAATGTTTGGTATAAAAAGCACTGCGCACATTGACTGTTTGAACATGTTACAGTCCACTAAATGTAATCATCACTGCACACATGGCTTTTACAATGTGACAGTCATATGATGTTATAAGCACTGCACCATTTGAATACCTGAAAATGTTACAGTCATCTGTTGTAATATGCACACATTGAATGCTTAAATTATTCAATTATTTGTTAAAATTAGCACTGTAAGCACAAAGTGCTTTAAAATACCACACATATTTGGTGGTTTGAAATATTACACACATTTGGTGGTTTGAAATATTACACACATTTGATAGTTTATAAAATTACACACATTTGTTGGTTTGAAATATTACACACATTTGATAGTTTAAGATAGGCTTGAAATATTACACACATTTGATAGTTTAAAAAATTACACACATTTGGTGGTTTGAAATATTACACACATTTGATAGTTTAAAATAGGTTTGAAATATTACACACATTTGATAGTTTAAAATATAACACGCATTTGATGGCTTAAAATATTACAGTCAGTTGATGTATTGAGCACTGCACACATTATACTGTATAAATCTTGTAATATTACACATCTGTACATATTTGTGTAAATTATATTTGATGTGTAATATAAATTGCAATGAACTCATTTCAAGATTTATGTGAATAACATACACTTTTTGTTATAGGCATTGTATTAATTTGATGTGCATTAGAATACCTTGATTCAGTCATTAATTCATTGACGTGAAAAGTTCTTGAGTCATAGAATTGATAAAGTTAATATAATATCACATGTCACTGAGGGTTCATGTCATTTTTCCATTTACAGTGAAATATTTGATAATATTCACATAATTGGCAGAAAAAGACATAACACAGTGTCAAGAACTTTGGATGTTTGGCAGTGCAAGAAGAAAAATTGAACCGGAAAGTCTCATCTGTTTCTGTGAGGGTGCGATGATGTCATCTAGAATTTGTTCAAATGTCCCTATTTAATTTGCAGAATGTTGCAAGGGCGCGACACATTGCAGTCATTTTAACTGTTAAATTTTCTGTCAAAAGTCCACTTTCAGTGTCACCGATGCTGAAAATTAACTGAAATGCTCATAGCTGTATCAAGTAAAAAACTCTTTTAATCAAATTCTTTGAAAAGATGGTTAGTGAAAAAAAAGTTTCACTAGGGAGCTTTTTGTTATGAAGTCAATGAAAATCTTGTGTTAATCCAATTGCGTTTAAGTGGAGAATGGGCGGCGAGGGTCATTTATCATTCCTTGACAGATTTTGGAATGTTGGTTTTAGTGGTTTTAACACGTTTCTCATGTATGCCGTGTCAGGAATGCTGCGGAAACTTCTATTGTGGGTCCCTGACTTCGTCTTGCGTTGACGATATGGTTCTAAATTGCTCTAAACGACATGCTTTATAGTTATGCTGGTAAAAGTGGTTTCGCACATTTGAAAAAAAAAATGAAAATTTTAGATTTATTGTCCTTCTTCAAGTTGAGGTAATCTTTTTTTGAATTGCATGCAAAGAATCAAGATTGTTTTAAAGATAACAATAAATGATATATGACACTTTTATAGTCTGCAGATTTTAATCCTCACCATGCTAAATTTCTATTATGAACCTGTCCATCTTTCAATTTGGACAGTACTATTAACTGTTAAAAAGGGGTATTTATGAAAAAGATACTGACTGAATAGCGAACAGTGCAGACCATGATCAGATTAGACGGATGTGCAGGCTGATCTTGATCTGCACTAGTTGCAAAGGCAGAATCACTTGCCGCCAGCAGGCTAATTTTAATCTGCATGAAATAATGTATCGATTTCATACATAAAAACTTTATATGAAACAAAATATGTACCAAGTGACAGGTCACAATGTAAATAAGACTTTTGATTACTGAATTGCTGAATATTTACCCAATTTACAGTTTTCATGAAGTTTTAAACTTACCCAAGTTACTATATGCATGAAATTTTAAACTTACCCATATTACTGTATGCATGGGATTTTAAATTTACCCATTTTACAGTATGCAAGAAGTTTTAAACCTGTATGTTTTCTGCGGTAAATTATGATTTGTAAGGACCATTTCTACAGTTCTCCCAACATATATTAACTATGCTACTGGTACCTGCTCCGTGGTAGTGGATTATAGAAAATTAATGCATTCAAACAGTTTGGTAAATTTTTCTATTACATCAGTTTCATAACGGAAAATTTGGTCTTGCAGACATTTTGAAGTGTCCCTTAAAGGGCCGACTTGGCTATAATTTAGATTCCAGGGTCTTGTGGTTTTCCCTGACATTAATGCCCATTTATCATAATGTTTATCTCATTTCAATGATCAGCCATTACCAGGTACACACTAAGGCAATACTTCTGGACAAGGTTGCTCACTGACCATCTGGGTTTCTCTCAGAGAATATGTTCATGCTCCAGTGTGGAATTGCACTTGTGATACAGAAAAAATATTTAATCAAGTGTCATGTGCAATGATATATATACCAGTAATTCGATAATTTACATGTATATACAGTTCAATCACTGTGAATCATTTGTAATACAATCACTGGGTCTGTGAACTAAAACCCCCATTACTTAGTACTTGAGTTTCTGTTTTTCTGTAATATATCTTTTATCGTTTTCATCATTGCAGGTTAGATTTTAATGAAACACATACTAAGATCTATTGTATTTCAAAGTAACTAGAGCATGCAAAACAAAATGTGATATTAGTATTTTTTTTTACATAGATATGAGACAATTATGGATTAACAGTCACCTTGTCCCCTAGTCAACTCGTCTCCCAGTCATCTCGTCCCCGATTTGGTCATTTCGTTCCCCTTTTGAGGTGACACCGTACATTACTGTGATGATAGTAATTTATTTAAATAAATATATGACAATTATGAATGTGATAATATTCAGGGCTTTTACCCCTATAAATCTACCCCCGGTAAAAGCAGGTAATCCCAAAGCAAAAAAAAAAACTATGTCATTTTTCCAGATTCCCAAAATTAATGAGTGTTACCTTTTGCAGTTTTTTTTTTTGCTGTTTTAAGATAGTTTTGATAAATTTTATGTATATTTTGATTATCAAAAGTCAGTTATACTGTTTAACAATTACTGAAATGCAATCCATTACTACCAGTATTTTACATAAAAAATATTTTTACATAGATTTTGGAAATTTGAAAATATTCCCACAAGAGCATTATCCCAATTCCACTGGTTTTGGTGGCATTCCCAAAATGATGAAGAAAAGGCCTGATAGTAATTTATTTACATAACTATAAATGTCTGCGCATATATATAAACAGATGATGAAAGAATAATTTACAATAAATTTACATGATTGTATATACAATAAATGTATTTACAATAAATTACATTTATCACATGTTTGACGTCGTGGGAGTGTAATAAAGCCATTAAATAAAAATGATAATACCCTGGTGTAATAAAGCTTTGACGTCGACGTCGTTTATAGTATAGGAGACGTTAATAGTCAAATTGACTTGTTTATATAGGAAAAGAAAGTAGAATTTTTAATGTTTCGACGGGAAAAGCTGACATATGATAAAAAGAATATTACATTTGTGACTTTCCACGCTGAATTTATTAAACTCGTTGAATAAATTCAATATGGAAAGACACTCGTGTAATATCCTCTATATCAAATATTCGCGAAGATACGGATTTACTTCATGGAAAGATAATAACAATATACATGTATAATGAAAAATAATATACTGTAGAAATATAATAAGTCTCATCAAATAGGGTCAGTGACTGGATAACGACATGGAAACAGTAATAAACCTATACTATTGTAGTTTATTTTGTGCTATAAGAAGTTGCATTACTTCATGTTTTTTTTAAGTGTGACACAAATACCATAACATCATAATAACGTTGGTGCTGAATAGTTTAAATTTGTGTATAATTTTTATCTTGGTTTTTTTTTTTTTTTTTTTTTTTTTTTTTAATATTATTGAGATTCAGAGTTCAACTTTTGTTTTCTCTCAGAGATATTTATACAGCATACATGCTTAGTGTGAAATTTCTACATGTAACAACACACACCTGATTCCGAAAACTGACCGAATTCATTGCTCTCATGCTGGGCATAATGGCCATTAAATTTCCATGTTATAGCTGTAAGCAGATAACTGATAAAAGTTGCCTGGAGAACCAAGTCGGCCCTTTAAATCTTTGTTACTGGAAGCAATACATTTAGGATAAAATCATTTTGGTAACTTTTGATTTGAAATTAATCTTACGATTACGTTTGGGTTTCTGGATTAATTACCGAAAAAGTCAAGAAGTATGACAACTAAAATGAGAATTTTGGACAAGAATTAATGAAGACTCGAGACCCTGAAATTGATAATTGTCATTTGTTATAGTTGAGGACATGATATTTTCATTCCTGATTTCATTAAGATTGTCAATTCTACAATAACGTTTTTAACTTTTCAATCGCGTCATTGTTTCATTTATTGCCGTCTTTTGTGTTCGTTTTCCATTTTAACTCAATATTGCGATTTGAACCTCTTATGATTTTAATCAGTTAATTCAACATCTGACATGAGATTAATGCAACGGCTTTATCTCGGCGGGAGATATTGAAAACTTTTTGCAGTGCGTCGCAATCATTTATACACTTTTCCGTTAATTTTGTGAGAAAATGAAGATGCTGGTCAGACGACCAAGACGACCAAATCCTTATTTCAACATCTTGTGTAAACTAATAGAGAAGACAAAGGATTATACAGACAAAAAAAAGAGAATATCTCAAAAACATGTTGTGAATATTAAAGATGATTACAATGTTACCTTTAAGTATGAAATATAATTTATTTCAATATATTGAATGTTAAAAAGGATTTTCATCATTCTTGGAATTTTCTGGAATTTGATAGTTGTTTTATTATACGTTTAAACACGGTCCACAGCAATTGCTATAATCAAAAACATATATAGCGTACAACCAATATTTGATTCTACGATTAAGTATGATTGGCTGCTACCTGTCTGCAAAGAGTACCTTTGGGAAATGAAAAAAAAGGTCTATGTTGACAAGTAGACACTCAACACAGGTGAATTTACTCTTATGTTTGGTGGAATAGGTAGAGAAAATTGTGGCCAATACAGGCAGATGCCCCAGTGTGTTCCTTTATTAGTATGTTTTGTGCTCGTGTATTTGCTTTGTACGTAAGTGTGTGTGTTGGTAGTGTGCACATCTGCATGCTGTGGGTTTCATTTTGGGGAGACTGCGCATTTCCTGTTTGATATTTATCCTTGTTTTTTTTTTTTTTTTTTTTTTTATAGAAGTAGTCTTCCATTGGAGATGGTAACTGCAAATATATACTAACTGTTTATCTAGATTTAAACAGGAGCTATGCCAATGTCTAGCATAAATGAAACCATATTAGAGACTTTTTTTATTAAGTTTAAATATATTTTGTGGTTATGTTAAACAAGATCAAAATATTTGTATTTGTTTTTGGCTTTTTGCAATGTTTCTTCTGTCCTATTTTCGACGGCAAGGAGAGTATAAAATTTTCAGTTTACCTACTTTAGGGGAATGGCACCAAGGGAACAGATCTGTTCACTCAGGGAGGAAGTTGTTCTTTCTTGTCGAATAGGTCATACCCGTTTGACTCATTCTTATCTTTTGAATAAAGAAAATCAACCGGAATGTGTAACATGTCAAACACTAACAATTCAGTCATAAAAAATTTGCTTTCACCAGAATTTTTTCCGACAAAATGATCTTGCAGTATAGCTGGAAATAGTGTTATTTTTATTTTTCTGATGTGGTTCTGGAACAACTTTCTTATGCTACTGTCTTACCTTGTGTGACTTATAGGGTCTGAAGACTTGGTTTTCTGTATCTCTGTGATTCCAGCAGGACTGGTATTAAAAATAAAACGGATATCATTCCTATTTTTATTCAGATATAAATGAGATGTGAAACCAAAATTTTTAGTCCTGTTTGGCACCTTTACTTTATTGGTGTGCCTTAAAGGCACTGATCTCCAGATTTGGCTAAAAATAATCTTTCTTTCAAATTGAAGTTTGAACATATTATGAACATTAGAATATGAGTTTTTGTTTCTAAAATATTTTAAAAATTCCAAATCAAGAAAAATGGATGACAGCATCAGGAATCGAACCCCCGACCGCCACGGCAATAAAGACATTTTTTTATAAATATTTTTTTTTTTTTTTTTTTTTTTGAATGATCTGGAGGCCAGTTCCTTAAAAATTCAAATCAGGAACTACTTTTTATGTTGTCGGCTGAATTAAACTTCCTTGGAATAAATCATTTCCCTTTTCTGTCATATTTAAATTGGTTTTAAAGTTTTATAGAAATACTAGACTAAATAAAAGATAATATCAAAAAGTAGAATTCATGCAATCCTTTCTGTTCTATGACTGCTATGTAAGTTGAAGGTTGTAGCGCCAAGGCTGTCGATTAAAAAAATGGACAATGACAGATTTTTTTTCCAGGGCAATTATGAACCTTTCTCAGAAATATGCAAGCTGAGACCTTTAACTTCTGCATTCTCAAAAGAGCTTGCCGTTTCAAATAATTTAAGTGAGGGCATGGGAAATTCTGCAGATTTTCTCAAAAGCCACTAATACATGTCACATTTTCTGACTGAACATGATTTTTCAAATTGAATAAAACTTGAAACCGTGAAGAAAATTTATCAAATTTGAAAAATCTAGCTAATCATTAACTCTGCATTTAATTTCTTAAAATAGAAACAAAATGAATTATGGGAAAATTGTTTTGAAATTCTGATTTTTTTTTCTTTGTTTTAAAGCAAACTGTTTTACATTCCTTTAAGAGGAAAATCAACGTCCTCTTAAAATGTGGTAAAAGTTGCTTTCAGTAACAGAGAAGCTTTAAAGATATATCATGCATATATTTCAGTAAAATATTAGCTTCAAAAAAGGGAAAATCCTCATCAGATGTACTAAATTTGGTTAAATATAAGAATTGAATGTGTTTTTAAAGCTGCAGTCACAATTAAATGTCATGGAGTAACAGTTCTTTGTCAGAAAAATGTACTCCAATTTATACACATATAAAGTATGCACTATTTATAACCTATTAAGCACACAGCTCATTAATGTATATTCATGTTTACATATAAGATCCTTTGTAGTACTAATAAACTTTGATAATGTGGCAGTTGACCTCAATACAATCGACACTGTTTATTTTCCAATACAGGTAAATCCAGTAATTGCTTTACAATAGATCTGTGACGGATTATCTTTGACTACCCCTGGACTTATTGGACTCAACTGCCACATTATCAAAGCTCATTAGTATGTGCTTGTTTATTTAATTATGTAATTTGGGCATAATATACTATGCCCCAATGATAACATGATATTTACAAACATGACTATAAATAGATTAAAATGGAACATAGGGAATTCAGCATTTATCTATCTATAAATACTGCATGACACCCTTGCGAGTATTTTATGCAGGTGCGCGTTCTCACCCTGTGACAGGTGCATAAGAGTTTAAAAGCAGGAATGTACAGGAGAAATAAAGTAATACATATTTGTGAGAATTTGAGACAAAGCTGATAGTATTTTTCTAGCATGTTACAATCTAAATATATCTGGATTTTGTTCAAATTACAAATTAGCTCAGTGGTAAAGCATAATGTCCATGGTCAACAGATCTTTTGCCGCGTGGGTTCGAAACTCAGTATTGAGAATTAATTTTTATTTCACTTTTGCATAAAAATTAGGTTTCCTTCATGAGCTCTGTGACAATAGGACAGAGAGGTATCTAAAGCCGATATGGCAGATCAGAATAGTTTATTATATATCAGAGATGATAGATTAAATGCATGCACTCAAGTCATGCAAATAATGAACATGCTATTGTGTTATATAAAGACATATATACAAATTCAAACCATGAAAGAAAGAAACAAGTAATGAAATAAAAATGAAAATAAAAAAAAAAACAAATCTGAATAAAAAATCTCTTATGAAGATTCGAACCCACAAAACGACTTGCTTATATCCAATTGTTGTCTGCAGTTTACCCAACTGAACTATGTTGCCATATACATAATAACTATTTAAAATGAAAGAAATACCAATATTTAATTGTCAAGTAAATGGGTAACCATTATGAATTATTATTTCGTCAGTTATCATGAAATAGACTCGTCCTCGCGTTTCGGCGGGAATCGCGTTATCATTGGGGATTAGTATCTTAAGTTATTTTATATTTATTTTTCTCTTCCAGTCAGTGATTGATATTTGAACCATGTGAGTCCACAGTATATCTACTTGAGAGCGGATGCAGTGATCCAATGGTTATACTGTCTGACTACGAAACCAGGGGTCGTGAGTTCAAGACCCCACTCCTCCAGCTAAAACGTTACTAACACTGGGATAAGAGTCCCATATATGGGTGTTTTACACCTGGCATGCTAAAGAACCAGGGAAGCTTCTTGAATAGGGGCATTTTCTGTATCTTGAACTACCCTCCCATTAAAATTACTAACAGTCTTCTAGAGGAGTTGCCCATATGGGTTACCAGTGGGGACTCCCCTGTCAAATGTTTAGTCATACTTCATGAAGTACTCATGAAGCATTCATGACTTCTTCATGAGGAGACTTCATGAAGTCTTCATGACAAAAACATGAAGTGCAAATGAGACAAATGCATCAGCAGCTCATGAAAACAGATTCGTGAATTATTCATGAAGTGGTAAATGCATGAAATTAAGCATAGCCTGTGTTCATGAAGAATTCATGAAGTTTGTATTTATTAATCTTCATGAAGAATTCGTGAAAATATTCCTGAAAAAAATACTTCATGAAGAATTCGTGCATTATTTTGTTCTTTATTTCAATGTCTCATTTGCACTTCATGTTTTTTCCATGAACACTTCAAGAATAAATATTCTTATAACTTCATGAAGATATTTTTGCTTAAATTCTTGAATATTTCATGAACAATACAAAACATTATAAAAGGACTTTTTTGCCATAGATGATACAGTAATCCATCATATTTTCAGTTACTAAATAATACCTGTACTAATTAAGTAGTATCCATGCACTTGTTATTAAGAGCTGAGATAATGTATTGAAATTCATAAAACATAAATTTTGATTTTCATGAATATTTATTCATAAAACAATTTTTGTAAAAAAAAAAAGTTTCATGAACTAGTCAAGGTAACCAATGGTAAGAGTGAAACCTGCAAGTAATGGGATTCTTTGAACAATATCAGTATAGCTTGATACAAGAAATCAAAGCCTTGAGATGTCTGGTGGTTGCGGGTTTTGCTATGTTTATTTTCATTTTAAATACCAATCTATAAATATACATGTATAAGAAACAAATACTAATATGCCTTGATCTAAGATAAACTCTGCCTGACCTTACATGAACAGCTGGAAGTCAGTGATGTAACCATGGCCGGAATACCTAATCATTGACAAATCTTATATAATCTAAATGGCCAGTGTGAATGGATAGAGGAAGAATAAGAAATGCTTGATCATTGATAATTCATCCGCATTGTTCATGAATGGGACTACTTTGTGTAGCACATGAACAAATTCCTTTAGTTGTGATTTGGAATCAAATAAAGATGCTACATGATTGTTAGAAATACACTTAACTTTGTTTGGGGGATAAACCCGCAACCAAAAATCCTATAGGTCAAAGGGTTGTTCAGTTAGTGGCTAGAGATTGTTTTAGTCTCTGCTGAGTCACTGTGACAGTGACATTTTCCACCCTCAACAAATGAAATGTTGAGTAAAACAGTAAACTGGAGTGGGATTGGGAGCATAATAAGAAGTAAACAATTGCTGTATAAAATACAAAACATTAAGTTAAACAATGTATAATTTACTTTAATCTCAAGATTGAAATTTAGATACTAGCTTCAGGGTCGTGAAAACTTATGACATTTTAGAAGGATATTATATTTTTTAAATGAACAATTTATAACAACACCATAATTACTTTTTTGATATTTAGTATACTCATGTTCCTTTTAAGCCATTCCTAACTGTAGTATGATATATATTTCCTTCTCATTTGCTGCACAAACTTCTCAAAAATTGCTGAATCACATGTGCAAAAAATTTCCCAGCATGCAACAAAATAATGGAAACTGATCATGTGACATGAATTTAACGTTCATGAACATTCATGAACAGTTCATGAACTTATTCATTTATTGTAAAAGGTAAAACTAAGTTTTATGTATAATGAATGGACAGTTCAGAAACTCACAATTGGGTTCAAGAACTGGTACTGAACTAGAAAAAGGTTTTGAATTTTAGTATTTTTAATGAATCATAGATATACTCATTAAATATTCATGACTTTTTCTTAAGAACACATAAAGAATGTTTTAAGAATTTAATATTCTTAAACTGCTCATAAAATGTTCATAATTTTTTTCAAGAATTTTTCTTGAATTCTATAGGTATACTGACATTCATGAAAAAATCTTGATTCATTCTTAAACTAGTTCATGAATATTTCAAGGATTTTATGAATCTGTCAATAATGCTTGATATCTTCATGAAGTAGATCAAACGACACTTCATGCATAAAACTTCATGAAGTTAGATTAAGAAGTAATCCAGAACAGTTCATGAATAATTCATAATGGTGATGAAAAATTCATGATTTCATGAATTCCATTTCGCCGGGGCGAGTATAAATAAGCTTACAAACAAACAAACATATCTACTTAATGGATACAATATATTCCATGTAATGGAATTATTTGGATGGTATTCTCCATGTTAACTAAGAGATCAATTTAGAGCTGTTGGCCATTAAATGTATCCTCATGAATATCGGAATTAATAAATGCTTGATGCGGCATTTTGCATTGTTTAAAACAATGGAATTGTGTCCGTCTGATTGTTGTCCTTCATTACTGAGAAAAATAAGCATAGAATAAAATGTTTTAATCCTTACCCTGCTATATTTCTATAATGAACTTATCCATCTTTCAATTTGGACAGTACCATTAACTGTTTAAAAGGGGTGTTTAGGGAAAAAATACTGACTGAATGGCAACCATTGAAGATCTTGATCAGACTGCATGGATGTATAGGCTGATCATAATCTACACTGGTCGCACAGGCAGAAACAGTTCTGTCCAGCATATTAAAGGTTAAAATTGTTCTTCCAATACCGGATACATTTGGAACCGTTCTCCAATAAACTATGCTAAATTACCTAATAAACCTATAAAGTTTCTTCTACGAAAATATGGGCGATTTTACATTATATTGCGGAGAAATTAAGTTAAGCAGAAATTCAGACCAATGCAATATTTTACAAATATACTTTGAATTTGATTTCATTTATTGTATATTTATATATTTTCCATAATATTATTGAAAATAACTTTAAATCAGGGAGCAAAATATAAAAAAAAAAAATTGAAAAAAAGGAATTTAAATTTGTATCAAAGCTAACAGTAATTACAGGAAATTCTACTTTTGAAATGAATGCATGAGAGAAATAATTTGGAAATTTTAATTTTCCTTTATAGAAGTAAAAAATTTCTGTGCAGCGACTCGTCTTACCTGACTAAACTCTTCAGGCTTTTGTCTTCCATCAAAGGATGCGTTAAAAATGTTACGATTTCTTCATCAAGGGATATGATCACATTTCAAGTCAATAAAATCTCATTAAATTTTCATCCTAATGTCCATTTAGGGTAATAACATGCCTGTATTCAGGTGAAAACAGATTACGTCGGCGACGTGCAATCAGCAATTGCACTATGGAAGTTCCATTTTCGATTTAATTACGAATTAACTAATTACAATTGTAACGCAAAATCAACATAAACACAACCTTGTTTGCAAAATCTATTGGCTGGAACATCTAATGTCATGCTGAAAAAAGCATGTATACAAAAAACAGGATTATTTGCTGGTTTGAACAAGGGGGACATTTTTATCAAAAATGTTTTAAAAAATTTCGACAGTTACTGTTTTAGTAAAAATGATTTAATACCTGTATTGGTATGGTTAGGTGTATGATTTTTTATTTTATTTGTTTGGTACGTATTTAAATAAAAATGTCAAAATTGAAAACATTGAAACATTGTTGAATTAAAAAATATATGTTTATAAAATACTTGCAAACAGAAACAGACAATACTTATTATATAGCTGCTCAAGCTTACTTATATATTTTTTTTATTTCGCAGATCTTTTTTTAATGATATTCAATATGTAAAGATACTTTTCATTCTAACACGATCCGATTCATTTTCATATTAAACAAAGAAGGCAGAAAACAGTGAATTATTAAACAACAAATCACTGTTCTGACGTCACAATTATTACGTCATGGCGTCAAATGGCATAGCCGCGCACTGGAAAAGAAACCGATTGAAACAGGCAAATATTTAATGAATGTCGTCAAGGATGTACTTAAAAATCCTTGGTAACGTGTTAGAATCGAAATAATATATCTCATTTAGTGATTTGCTCTTGAATAAATCATTGTTTGTCGTTCAGATGTGTATTATTATATCACTCGGGCTGCGCCCTCATGATATAATTCCTTCGCATCTGAACTCCAAACAATGATTTATTCAACGACAAATCACTGGATGAGATATATTATTTCTTAACTAAAAATTGATTATACAGTAACTGTTTTCTTTCATCATGTTTGGGTAATTATATATAACATCAGATTTGTAAGGAAATAAATATAATTTGAGCCATGCCATGGGAAAACCAACATAGTGGCTTTGCGACCAGCATGGATCCAGACCAGCCTGCGCATCCGCGCAGTCTGGTCAGGATCCATGCTGTTCGCTAACAGTTTCTCTAATTGCAATAGACTTTGAAAGCGAACAGCATGGATCTTGACCAGACTGCGCGGATGCGCAGGCTGGTCTGGATCCATGCTGGTTGCAAACCCACTATGTTGGTTTTCTCATGGCATGGCTCATTTGTATTTTTTGCTGTAAAATTATTACCATAGATGGAGGACTTTTTAAAATGGACTTCATACTTGTATCAATTCACAAAATTAAATCAGACGGGTGGAAAATCCTTATTTATTTTGTTTATAGATTTGAATTCTACAAATTTATGTTGTTTTGAACCAAACTATAGAATTGTCTACCAGCAAAAAGCAACAGTTTTTCAGAACTTCATGTACAATCTGATAACATTGAATGTCAAACACTGTCAAATTATAAAATTTAAAGAAACATTCAACTACTATAGTATGGGTGAATGTTGCGGCACATTCACTTTCTGCACTATATATTTTTTCTCTAGGTACAACATTAAAGCATCTGGCTTTGTGGTTTGATAGTTACATTGCATGATGTCAAACATTAAGATTTTCACTTCACATGTTTAAATAGAGTCACCGGCATTGTAATTAAGTGATGTTAAAAATAAAATTAATGTTCCACGCCTCGTGGATTTGCCTTTGCTACTGATCAAAATTCTGGTTCTGAATAATTGATTATATAGTCATTAGTCATTAATTAGAAAAGAAAAAAATAGTTATTTCTATTTTATTTATTTATTGGCAATACTCTATTTCTTAGTTCTTTTAGTTCTTACCTAAATAAGGCAATGTAAATCATACAGATTTCCCTAATAGGCAGACGAGTCTCGAACATCAGAATCAAACTCTACTGCTTTTTCGAAGTTCATAACATCAAACCTATATTTCTCATATGAAACTCTTCTTTACCTCACTATTACCTAGCTTTCACTATATGTTTTAGATCAACAATGTTTCTGTATGATCTCACCGTATCTTTAAGTTGCTAAATGTATTAGGTTAAGTCTCTACCCAAAATCTGAATCCAGAATAGCAAATAAAGTGCAATTTGTTTCATGTTGTCTTCGACTTAACTTAATTCTTATATGTATTAATTATTTTCGCTTGTATTTTGTTTAATTTTTCAGACAAACATATAGCTTTAGGAATCACTTGTATGTGAAGAAAACACTGCAAAATACCTTTTGCAAATGAAAAGAATTGCAGATGTTCAGTTATTTTAAAGCACCTGAATTTTTTGACAGGAGAGTTCATTATTATGCCCCGGCCCCCAACCCTTCGAAGATGTTATTGTTTTGCAGATGTCTGTCGGTCGGTCTGTCAGTATGTAGACCAATCCGTTTCTGGATGATAACTCAAGAACGCTTAGGCCTAGGATCATGAAAGTTGATAGGGAGCTTGGAGGTAAGCAGCAGATATCCCTATTGATTTTGAGATGATGAGTAGATCAAAGGTCAAGGTCACAGTGACTTGGAACAGATAAAGTTTCCGGATGATAACTCAAGAACGCTTGGACCCAGGATCATGGAAGTTGATAGGGAGGTTAGTCATGACCAGCAGATGACCCCTATTGAAGTTTTGTACCCTCATCCAGTCACCCCCGCTGCCCGCCCTCCAACCCAAAAAAAAAGCATTCATTTTCTGTTAAATTGATTTTGAAATTGAAATTATTTGCTTCTTAGTAACATCCTTAACTTTTTGCCGGACATATTTTTTTCCTCACAACAAACCCTTTCGTCGGGGGATACCAATTCATCGAATTTGCTTGTTATATTTGATTCCAGTACAAGAGCAAAATGAACATGCACAAAGTAAAATGAACACGCATGCATGCACGCACACACGTGCACACGCACACACACACAGAGTGTATGTTTCAAGTATTATTAACATCTGTATAGTTTGATGCTTAATTGGTATATTTATGGTAAAGTGGAGGTGTCCATATTTTGAACAACTGAGTTTTTGCCCAAAGGCTAAAAACTTATTTTATAAAAATTGTTGTATTACAACATTTTTCAATGACAGCATTTTGCATATTTCACAAGTCATATAAATTTTCTGATGTATTTTCTTCCAACTTTGCTACCTCATACCATATGCGAAATCTTCTATTGCAAGTGGGAGAAGGTATTTTTTGTGCACATTCATATATATGTATAAGAGGTATTGTTTTTTGTTAATTTTTCAAATTTTGAATAATAATTATATGTTTGATATGCCATAATTATTTTCTATTTTTCATTGGTCTTTATAATAATGTCAGATATTTTCTACAGGATTTTTTTTCTCCCAAATAAAACAACCCCACACCATATGAGAAATCTGTAAAATATTTCAATAGACATCACTTTCTGTTGGTGGCCTCTGATAAAATACTTGAAAAATAAATTCATAGTATGATAAAGTTCTATTTTTTCCCTACTAGTTCTATTGCAAATTTTTGAAATAAAATAGCAATGTATCACACTGGCCATAGCTTTATCAGATCAAGTGGTTCCAACGTTGTTTGAGCGGTGAATTTTACGCTGATCAGATGGAGAAATATGGCCGATACTACAAATTTCCTGTATTGTATGTATGATTTAAAGGAATTTCTACCTGTTAAATAACGAATCAAATGAAAACGATGGGTGCACCTGGAGCGCAAATGTGTCTATATTTTAGCACATATGTTCATTTAGCTGATATTTGTACCGTTTATTCAAACACTTCTGTACAGTCCGGCGGGGGAGAGAGATTTTTTACAGTTTTTGACAATGTCGCCTCAAATATAGTGTACAACAAGTAACTGTTCAAACACTTTATATGTAAAGGGCTACCTCTTAAAACAAAGCGTGTGTATTTTCATAGAATGTTTCAGGGTTCTTTGTGAAAAATCGGCCGAAAACCTAATGCAACGTCGTTTCGAGTGGGTCGCAATGCAATGCAATCAAGTGGATACCGTTCTGTGTCTTACTTGCGAAGTCTTATCCTCTCAAAACAGTCATTAAAGCCTAACAATGAATAAATTTAGAGAGTTTGATATCATTATAATGATCCCGCCATTTCTAATATATTGTACTTTTACATTTTTATGCTCCCTAAACTTTTAACATATTTTTACGGACATTAGTAAAAAAACATCAACACAAAAACATAAAGCAAGAATAAACATCGAACAATATTGTCAAGTAGATAATAGTAATAAAACAAGAACCAGTTCACAGATATTTATCTCCTCCACGAATGTTACTGAATAACACGAAAAAACATGCGTTATCCCTACAGAAACGACGTAATAAACCTCTATTTGCCGCCATTCTAAAATGAAAATACAAATGAAATACAGACACCAATGTAAGAAAATAAACGGACCAGCAATACTCAGAGATGTGCCACAGTTGTATTATCTAACTGTCTCTAACCAAATAACAAAAGCGATGTTTGCCAACAGGTACTTATTCGATTCGATACGAGTTAAAATATTGTAAAATAATGTATCTTTTGCTACAGAAGGTTGTCTCAGGATAACCTTGTCGCTTGCAATTTCTAACAAGAGCTGTCCATAAGACAGCCAAGCTCGACTATTCGAAATATTGTCACAGAAGCTGGAAATTATTACCCAAAATGTTAAATATCAAAAGAGTTTTAAGTTCAAAAGGGGACATATCAGAGTTATGGGACTTGATGCTATCAACTAGTTTTATAACCCCGAAGAAACATGTTAAGTTTCAATTCAATATCTGCATTAGTTTTGGGGATAGTAACTTGCATGTAAAACTTTAACCAGAATTTTCTAAGTCCAAAAGGGGGCATAATTTGCTCAAAATACATGTTAAGAGTTATGGAACTTGACCCAGTGAGGTAGGTAATTGATCTAGAAAAAGAATAAATAAGTTTCAAATCTATATGCCTTTTAGTAATAGCTGTATGTACTTGCACGCAAAACTTTAACCAGAATTTTCTAAGTCCAAAAGGGGGCATAATTTGGCCAAAATACATGCCAGAGTTATGGGACTTGACCCAGTGAGGTAGGTAATTGATCTAGAAAAAGAAAAAATAAGTTTCAAATCTATATGCCTTTTAGTAACAGCTGTATGTACTTGCACGCAAAACTTTAACCAGAATTTTCTAAGTCCAAAAGGGGGCATAATTTGGCCAAAATACATGCCAGGAGTTATGGACTTGACCCAGTGAGGTAGGTAATTGATCTAGAAAAAGAAAAATAAGTTTCAAATCTATATGCCTTTTAGTAATAGCTGTATGTACTTGCACGCAAAACTTTAACCAGAATTTTCTAAGTCCAAAAGGGGGCATAATTTGGCCAAAATGAAGGTCAGAGTTATGGGACTTGGTGCTATCAACTAGTTTTATAACCCGAAGACACATGTGAAGTTTCAATTCAATATCTGCATTAGTTTTGGAGATAGTAACTTGCATGTAAAACTTTAACCAGAATTTTCTAAGTCCAAAAGGGGGCATAATTTGCTCAAAATACATGTTAGAGTTATGGAACTTGACCCATTGAGGTTGGTAATTGACCTAGAAAAAGAATAAATAAGTTTCAAAGCTATATGCCTTTAAATGATAGCTGTATGTACTTGCATGCAAAAACTTAACCAAGGTGTGACGCCGACGCCGACGCCAGGGTGAGTAGAATAGCTAGACTATTCTTCGAATAGTCGAGCTAAAAATCTGTCTCTTCCTCTGTTAATTCTTCAAACATTTCGTTACATAAAACTCTCTCTTTAATACCTTATTGTGAACAGTTTTATATTTTGTTGCTTGAAGTTCGAGTTAGCTGTCTTTTCTGGGTTTTTTTTTTTGAGTGTGTTGTTTTTTATTATTATTATTCACTTTGAGGACATGAAGAAAACACTCTTAATCGTTTGCTTGATGACACGTTTCTGTTAGTACATGTATTGCTGGTCCGGTTATTTTCTTTCATTGGTGTCTGTATTTCATTTGTATTTTCATTTTTGAACTGCGACCATATAGGTTTACTACGTCATTCCTGTTTTATGGAGGACAAATAAAATATTGTCTTTTCCTTGGCCAATTTTAACGTTCTCTGTGATTTATCTCTCTGAAAATAAATGAACGCTACACCAGGAATATGAATGAAAATATATACAAACAACTGATTAATACTTTTATCATGGACCAAATTTTATTTAATTTGTATGAACAGCTCAAATGCACGACAAATCAGTAATGAAATCGCAATGTATTGGTTTTATGGGACTAAAATGTAACCAACTGTAACTATACTGATTTAAAGAGTCAACCTGATTTTGGTATGCTGCTCAGTAACATTCCTGGAGGAGATAGATATCCGTGAACTGGTTCTTGTTTTTGCGGACTATTACTATTATTCACTTAATGATATTGTTCGATGTTCATCCTTGCTTTATGTTTTTGTGCTGATATTTTTTGACAATGTCTTCAAAAATATGTTAAATGTTAAGCTAACATAAAAATGTAAAAGTACAATATATATGAAATGGCGGGATCATTAAAATGATATAAAACTCTGTAAATTTATTCATTGTTAGGCTTTAATGACTGTTTTTAGACGGATAAGACTTCGCAAATAAGACAAAGAACGGTATCCACTTGATTGTGTTGCATAGCGACCCACTCGAAACAGCGTTGCATTAGGTTTTCGGCCGATTTTTCAGAAACAACGCTGAATAATTCTATGAAAATACACACCCCTTGTTTTAAGAGGTATCCCTTTACATGAAAAGTGTTTGAACAGTTACTTGTTCCCGATAAACACTATATCTGAGGCAACATTGTCAAAAACTGTAAAAAAATCTCCATCCACCGCTGGACTGTACAGAAGTGTTTGAATAAACGGTACAAATCTCAGCTAAATGGACATACGTGCTAAAACATAGACACATTTGCACTCCAGGTGCACCCATCGTTTTCATTTGATTCGTTATTTAACAGGTAGAAATTCCTTTAAATCATACATACAATACAGGAAATTTGTAGTATCGGCCATATTTCTCCATCTGATCGGCGTAAAATTCACCGCTCAAACAACGTTGGAACCACTTGATCTGATAAAGCTATAGCCAGTGTGATGTATGATTGATCCATGTTATAAGAGAAGTGACTTTTTATAAATCATCTGAAAGAGATATTTTCTAGCCAAATTAAACTGATACTTAGAAACCATGATAAATGAGGAGAAAAAAAAAAAAAAAAAAAAAAAAAAGACTAAAAATAACCTATTTAATTAAGTTCAGTTGGCATTGACATAAAATTAAATATTGCTTGTTTCTGATTATGTCTCAACCTGGCCTTATACATTTTACCACCTGCACTAGAAGTTTAAATTTGATTCTTTCCTGCTAATCACGTAGCCCTGGTTTAAAACAAAAAATGTGTTCAAAACAGATTATCCAGTTTTGTTGAATATTACATTTATTATAATGCACCCCACCCCACCTGAACCTAACCCAACAAAAACAAAAAAGAAGCAAAAAAATAAAACCAATTTTTAGACACTTAAACACTTGCCTAAGGAGTGGGATGTTTTCCATCCATCTGTCTATCGAAAAAATGCACTGTGTTTGTCATGCATACACTTTAACTAATTTTTTGTAATAAGGTATGTGTATAGTGATGGTCAGATTGAGATTTACATTGGTGCCAGTCATAATATGCTGCACTTGCGATCAGTAATTTTTTCGCTTTGTATGTTGGCAGTTTGAATGTTTTTGAGCTTAACTGGTATTGTATAGATGAAGTTTTCAAAAAAATGTTTCTAGAAGATATTGACTCTAAATTCTTTTTCAGCAAAATACTGGAACCAGCATTTTATGGCATTTATTAAAACATTTTTTTTGGGGTATCAGACACCTACAGCGGTAAAAACAACTCTTTAGTTTTTCGATCGAAGATTTAAGCAGTCAAGAATGTTTTTTCATTGATTTGAATAATTGCTTCAGCGGCAATAAAAATAACTTGATTTTGTTTTACAGTAACCATTTTACGAACACGAACCCGTTACCCCTTAGCATCTGGGGTTTTGACCCTAGAGGTCATGTTCCTGTTAGATAGGCGCAATTATTTTGTCAGAAGTTAAAAACCTGATCTCCCGATTATCAGAATTACCCATCATGCATGCATTGTCCTAAGTTGCCGCTGGGTAAAATTAAGAGATGTTTTTAGAACCTTACAATATAATAGTTTGGCGTAAGAAGCAATTTCAATGAAATTAATGTGTATTCGACAGTGTAAAATCATGACCGTTTTTGTTGTTTTTTCATTATCCCCGAAATTGATGTAAAAGATAATGTGAGGGAATGAACTTTACAAATTAAAAGAAGTGTTTTCGTCCCTATGGCAAAATATTAATATCTTATGACAGTTTTGATGTTCTTAGTGTTTTAAGAACAGATATTGTTTTATTTGATTGTTAAAATACATGCAAACTTTTATGCAGTTAAAAAATGAGAAAAGTTTCTAGATCAGCTGAAAATTTGAAATATTCCGGAAAATTGAGCCATTACAGAAATGAAATAGTAAAGGAGACAACTTTTTGTTGAAGGTTTTAAAGAATTTTTTTTAGCTCACCTGTCACGAAGTGACTAGGTGTGCCATTGTGACCGCTTGATGTCCGTCGTCTGTTGCCAGTCATCTAGTGGTCCTCTACCAGGATTGTTCAAATTATCCCCCTAGGGTCAAATATGGGGGTCACATGGTTTGTATAGACTTATATAAGGAAAACTTTGAAAATCTTCTTGTACAAAACCACATGGCCTAGTGCTTTGATATTTGGTATGTAGCATCATCTAGTGGTCCTCTACCAAGATTGTTCAAATTATCCCCCTTGGGTCAAATATGGCCTCGCCCCGGGGGTCCCAAGTTTTACATAGACTTATATAGGAAAAAAAGTTTAAAAATCTTCTTGTCTGAAACCACAACACTTAGACCTTTGATATTTGGTATGTAGCTTTGTCTTATGGTCCTCAACCAAAATTGTTCAAATTGTACCCCTTGGGTGAAAAGAGGCCCTGCCCTGGGGGTCCCAAGTTTTATATAGACTTATATAGGAAAAAGCTTTAAAAATCTTCTTGTCTGAAACCATACGACCTAGGCTTTTGATATTTGGTATGATGCATTGTCTAGTAGTCCTCTACCAAAATTGTTCAAATTATGGCCCTGGGATTAAAAGAGGCCCCGCCCTGGGGTCACTTAGTTATTGTGTGAGTTATATAGGAAAAATACTTAAAAAATCATCTGATCCTATTTCCAAGACTGTTTAATTATAATTACCTGATGATCCCAAGTAATATGATGTCACTTGACCGTGAACTTGACCTACTGACCTACTTTCTTGTTTTTTAAGCCTTGAAATTTTGATAAAGTACACAGTTTTGCACACAAATCGTAAAACTGAACTCATTGACCATGAATGTGACCTACTGACTTTCTTGATATTTTATTATTAGTTTGACATTTGAAACATGTAGCTCATATTACTCAGGTGAGCAATCCAGGGTCATCATGACCCTCTTGTTTAATATAACATGGAAACATGTATCATATATATATATATATAATGTCAGTTGGGTAAAACTAATGGGAAGGCTGAAATTTGTTTGTTTTGTGCAGTGTTTTTTGGAGGTGAAACTAGTTGACTGGGAAAGAAAATACATAAAATTCTGCATTTTTAGGGAGGTATCGTCTCTGCAGAGGTATTGTTAACACAGGTTATACAGTAGATCAGTGTCATCTTATGGAATATTTGGAATATTTTTTTATACCTCTTTTTAATTAAAACCATTTAAGGTAGTTCTGCATGTTTGATAAGGCATTACCCATTTTTCTGGAAAACATAGAATAAAGCCTGGATTCAGCATATGGAAATGAAAATCATTTTAACCGCCTCAATAGCCTACTGGTTGAGCTGCCGTCCGCTTCAAGTGCTGGAGATCATGGGTTTGATTCCCAGCCGCATCGTACCAAAGACGTGAAAAATGGTACCAGTAGCTCCCTTGCTTGGTGCTCGGCATTAAAAGGGAAACTGGCCTCTTCTCTCATACCCTCGTGGTGATGGATTTCATCAGGAATGAGGTGTGGATAGTGATTAATATAAGTTGTAGAACTTTCTTCACCATCGACCTAAAATAAATTATGTATAAACTAAAATCATTTTATGAATTAATGGAACTTGTTAGTAAATTTATTACAATGGCACTGTTTTTATCTTTCTAAAGTTAGAATATGACATTAAAACATCTGACAGTTAGGGGTGGGTATTGCCACGAAAATTGGTATTGCGATATATTGCAATATTGTATGTGGATATTGCAATATACTGCGATATATTGTACCAGTTATTTAATGAACAAAAACATGACGAATCATACTGTTTTTTTCAAATTTATTCAATTAAAAATGAGTAAAATGACTAGTATCAACAACACGAGTGTTTGCTCGACCTTCTCAATAAATAAAAATACCAGTAAACAAAAAATAAAAAGTTTTGACTAGATTATGGGGAGTATTACCGAATATTCAAAAGCGAAAGTAGACTGCATCAAAATATTATTTAGTTTATTGTGCGGCACTACATTCGGTTTACGGATACAATCATATAACACATTTTGCTCAATTCACCGATTATAAACGAGGAAAGTGGTATAGCTGTTGTATGAATAATAAATTCTAGTTGATAGAAAAATTACTAATGAGTCGCTGACAATTCTAACACGATCCACAGCAATTGCTATATAAACATATAGCGAAATCACCTATACATGAATCTACGATAAAATATGGCTGGCTGTTACATTTCACCCCCTATGATTGTGACATTAGAGATTTTACTTCAGTTCCATTACATACGAATTATTTCAGGGTCAAACGGTTGAAACAGCATTTCAAAAACATAAATATGATAAAAAGTCATACTGACTTATGTGTAGGACCGCAAAACACGTTCTGATCTCTACGAACGAATTCAATTAGCTCTATTATGATTCAGCGGTGACGTCATAAATGTATGACATAAAGTGTGACGTCATAATGATGTGACGTCATATAAAAGTTAAATTGTCACTCGTAACACAGGGTCAAATCGCCTAATTTGATGATTCTATTCATAATTAGTTTGCGAGCTGTTAGATTACTTATTTATAATACTTCTCAAAATTCTAATAAAAAAGAAAAAATATCTATACGTTCCATTGGCTATGCAACACTTTCTAAACATACGGGGTAAATTGTAACAGCATATGACCCGAATGACGTATTACGCTGAAAATGTAGTACTGTAAAATATGAATTATTTGCGTTGTTAGAATCGAAATAATAAATATGTTCCAATAATTTTATCAATTAATAAAACATGGGCAGTCGTTTGGATGCGAATAATTAAATCACTCGTGCTACGCACTCGTGATTTAATTATTACGCATCCAAACTCCTGCCCATATTTTGTTAACTGATAAAATATAGGAACAGAATTTATTATTTCTTAAATACGAAATTATATTTATCAAAATTTTCTTATTGGTTTTATTATGTGGAATTGGGTCCGTAAAATAGCTGTAAACCAGTCTGCTACCTGCACCGGAAATGAAAGGAGAAAAATGAAAACAAAGTTGAATCGTGCTGGCAAGAAAAGGATTTTTTTTGTGAATCTTCTTGGTTTACGTTAGTGTTACTTAATGTTATAAAATAACCGGTATTGGAAAATCATATCGCAATATCGTATTGTCGGAAAAAACATCGCAATAACAGGTCTACCGCGGTATATCGCCCACCCCTATCTGACACGTTAAATAATTCAAAATAAAAATTAGCATGAAATGTGCGGTTCACTTTAATCATGGTGAGATATCTTAAAAATAAGCACAACGGACCTATACATTTTCTTTCACCATATTATAGGCCATATGTTTATTTACAACTTTGAGAAGTTTCATTAAAATCTACATTGTAGAAAAAATTTTATTCGCAAAAATGTTATGAAAATTTGCATGAGGTCTAAATTTTTCAAATCAGTCTAGCAAAACCTCAAGCACACGACCTTATCATTTTTTTTTAATTGCAGATTTTTCTCAGTATATTCTGAAGTTTTAAAAAATCAAGAGTTTAATCGAATTCTACATTGTAGAAAAAAAATTGATCCAAATGTGCAGAACTACCTTAACATTAGAAATATCATAATACTCTTTCTTGTTTTTCTGCAATCCTTACTTTCACAATAATATTCTTTACATATAATGCAAAAACAAAACAAAAATAAATCAAAACTGATACAGAAAAAAGCACAGAAATTGCAAATAGCAAGAAGACTAACTGTTGAAGTTTCTGCCCCATTTGTCCTGTTGAGATTCTTGGGTACTTGCAATTTGTCCAGTCCCATATTTTGTCATTTTCAAGCAAGTTAATTACAGGGTATGACACACGTTGGACACACGTTTTACACATTACCTGCTAGAATTATGACTTTTAAATCGCATTTTGATTGGGGAATCGTGATACTGTGTGAGTCATGGTAAAAACAAAGGCACATTTGGTAATTCTGTTGTCTTTAAATGCTGCATAAGACCATATTTAGATAAAAATACTGTAAGGCTGATATTTAATTATTTCCTTCAAATACTTCTCTTATATTCTGGAGTCTTGGTAGTGTTGGTATTTTCAGTATTGGTGGAAAACGTGAAAACTAAACATTTCAAGTTGTCAAATTCCAATACCAGTAAGTATTTTGTCAAACTTGTACTAACACTCATTTTTCATAGGCGGTCTCCTAAGTTAATAGTCACATTGAATTTGCCTCAAAATGTTTCCTTTGCCAAAGTCCTGTTATTATAAAGAGCCACCTTCCACTGAATAAATTTTCTGACCCCATTTAATGGCCACATAAAAATATCACTCCTTTTCTTCCGCTCAATTTTGGACCTGTGGTGAACGTTACTGAAACAGTTGTAATCATATATTTTTTATTTCTTAATCTTAAAGACTAAAAGTATCTTCCATTCAGTAATACCAGAGAACAACATTACATCCTTTGACAAATATGTGTTATACTATCCATGGAAAAAGTTTGTCCTCATGAAAAAGTCTCTACCAGTGTAAGGAAGCCCCATATTTTAAATGGCAATTTTTTTTCCTGAACTGGCTGCTAAACGTGCAAATATACTGTCATATAAAATTCCAGTTTTAGTTATCACTTGAATCTATATGTTTCTTAAAATTGCAAACAGCTAGGCTGTCAGTAGTTGGCACTAGCTATGCTGTAAATAGTTACTAAATTGCCACTGGCCTTGCTGTCAATAGTTGGCACTAGCTAGGCTGTCAATAGTTGGTACTGGCTATGCTGTCAGTAGTTGGCACTAGCTATGCTGTCAATAGTTAATAAATTTCCACTAGCCTTGCTGTCAATAGTTTGCACTAGCTATGCTGTCAGTAGTTTGCACTAGCTATGCTGTCAACAGTTGGCACTAGCTATGCTGTCAACAGTTGGCACTAGCTATGCTGTCAGTTGTTGGCACTAGCTATGCTGTCAATAGTTGGCACTAGCTAAGCTGCCAACAGTTTGCACTAGCTATGCTGTCAACAGTTGACACTAGCTATGCTGTCAAACCTTGGCACTAGCTATGCTGTTAGTTGTTAGCACTAGCTATGCTGTCAATAGTTGGCACTAGCTAAGCTGTCAATAGTTAGCACTAGCTATGCTGTCAATAGTTGGCACTAGCTAAGCTGTCAATAGTTAGCACTAGCTATGCTGTCAGTAGTTGGCACTAGCTATGCTGCCAACAGTTGGCACTAGCTATGCTGTCAGTCGTTGGCACTAGCTATGCTGTCAACAGTTGGCACTAGCTATTGTAGTTAGTGGTAGGCACTAGCTATGCTGTCAATAGTTGGCACTAGCTATGCTGTCAACAGCTGGCGCTAGCTATTGTAGTTAGTAGTTGGCACTAGCTGTGCTGTTCAATAGTTGGCACTAGCTGTGCTGTCAGTAGTTGGCACTAGCTATGCTGTCAGTAGTTGGCAATAGCTGTGCTGTCAATAGTTGGCACTAGCTGTGCTGTCAATAGTTGGCACACGGTAACTATTATAATGATAATAATTTTTGTAATCCAAAATTTCCTTTTGAGTTAAAATGCATGAAAACATGAAAAAAGCTAACAAAGAAATTGTTAGTCAAAAGGTCACAGACTTCCCTGTATTTACTCATTATGCAGTCATAACAAATGGCCTAATGGATAAGGACTGGGCCACATGGCCCCCACATTATTTCCTCAATCACACAATTGGCAACAGTGCTTGTAGGACTTGAAACTTATTTAATCTAATCTTTAGCCTGCTGGCGGCAAGTGATTCTGCCTTTGCGACCAGTGCAGACCAAGATCAGCCTGCACATCCATGATCTTGGTCTGCACTGTTCGCTATTCAGTCAGTAAATTTTCAGTGAACACCCCTTTGAATGATAAGCAGTATTGCCCAAATAGAATGATGGACCCGTCCATTAAGTAAGGGTTAAAAAATATGATCTTTTAATATAGATCTTTAAAGAAATGCAGTACAAACAATTGTGCAAATAATTTCAAACAAAATACTTCACACTGATAACAAATAATACATGGCTCACAACATTAATCGTTAATCTCCAGATGCAACACTGCAAAAAAAGGCATGCAGATTTTGAAAGCTTCCTGACTGCGACATCAATTAAAATTTATGAAAAATGAGACCCTCAGTTCATCACCTCCAATCATTCAAATTTTTTTCCTTTATTCTTTCAAAGCTTTTTGAATCCAGACGTCTTGCTGTTTTTACCCATAATTCTTTTGTTGTGTTTGTATCATGATGTCCTGCTATTTCTCCGGAAATGAGAGTGTGCAGAACCTGAAATCTGATACGGTATTTTGGTCTCGCGAGACTGACCACTTTCACCCGGCGTTGCTGGAATATATCACTTTCAGCCGTTTAAACATGGCAGGATATTTATTATATGAATAGGGGACATAACGCCTTGGGGTGACAAACAATTGTAAGGAAATTATTTGGGTGTTTGTATCCTAGTAATTAACAGTAACATGGTTTTGGTCAAAATTTACACTTTGTTAGTGGACACATGTTTGTGGTGTCTTTAATATAAGCTTGTGTCAAATTGTCACTCTTTTATATTGGCTTAACACTTCTTTGTATTGAAACTGATGCCACAATTTGTGCCAAGCAACTTTTGTTTTCGAAGTTTTGATTTATTGAATAGCCGCACCCACCTCACCTTTTGCTGGTGATGATGATAATGCACATAGTTTTACAGTCTGCAGGCAAAGCAAGTCCAAAAGTTCTTTCAAAATCAAAGATCACTGAAGGTGTTTGCTTGTCAGGGCCCCATTATTGGTCTGTCTCACTCTTAAATCCACTATGTCATAACACAATTTTAGGTGTCAATTTGTAAGTATATACAATGGCAAATTGTACACCTATGTCACCTAAATAACCTGGCAAAAAGCATTTTTAAAAACACTAGTATGACACAGAAGAATATAGTCTTAAATGCTTTCAAGATATTTCTCAGATTAAGGGAACAAAGGTCAAACTTGATTAACATGTATACATACATTTATTGATTCTCTCTTCTTTTCGTTAATACACCGTACCATTTTACATTGGTGCAAGCTGCAGTATGTTGAATAATACATGCATCAGAACATTTTGTTGGGTCCAATTGCCGTAATTCTCAGTGATCCGCAGAAACTCCTTTTCAATTTTCTTGTAATATGAGAATTCTACATAGTACTAAATTGGTACGATGTCGTAATTTAATTTCTCACAGAGAATTCTTGCTATTGGCCTGTTCCAGTGACAGTCCTACAAACCAATCGGAAAACACAATACGCTAGCAGTTAAAATCACATCATATATCATTGTTTTGTGTAATCAATTTTAATTAACAATGTATTACAGTGCGGGTTTTTCCACTGAAACCCAGTTGCTAAGAATCATGGTTCAAACTATAGCAAATAGTGTCAAGAGAGTTGATGGAACATTTCATCTGTTTTCCCGCCTGGGGCGATAAACGTTAAAATAGAAATTAGTGCTTTCAAGTAATAACCAACAGTAAACTTGCTTCGGTAGTCCGGTTTAACACATAATATATCTTCAAGCTGACTTCCAGACAAAAATTAACAGAAATTGTCAAAAGAAATGTATGCGGGTAATGCATGTTTCAGTGCAGAAAATGAAGTGTAGTGCATATTGTGTCTGAAAAGTGTCTCCGGTGTACAATTTTCTTGTGACAATCTTCAGATTTTCATGCTTTTGATTTAATTTCTGTTTTTTTAATTTGATATTAACCCAAATCGTCATGCTGGTAGTATAGATTTTCAGGTTCTAACAAGAATTTATTGAGACAAGATTTGTAAGTCTTGAAGGTTTACTGCCAAGTCAGCATGTAATGAACATAATAATGTTTAGGAGAGTCCTCCTTAATGCTTATAAGATTTTTTTTTGTTTCTAAGTTCTAAGTTGTTCTTAAATTTTTCATTTAATCTGTAAATAATGTTTTGATTCCTAGTTGGGATAAGGATTGGAACATAGTACCAGCCCCTTTGTAAAGAATCAGTCAGCACTTTCTATAGATGTAAAAATAATGGATAGCAAAAGCCACATTATAATCACACAGTTGGCCCTATCTTGCAGTTACTCTTGGTGTCTTTTGTAAAGTTTCACATCTTACCTCTTGCTGACAGTACAAGAAGAGAATCGCTAACCTTCTTCAAGCCAGGTTGATGGTTTCTTCACCTGTGCTGAACAACAGTTTTGAGGAAAAAAACTAGGAAATGAGAAGGGTCAGTGATGTATCTATGAATGTATTACTGCTATAATAGATAGTAGTAAGAAAGCAGTCAGTTCTTAGAAGGGATGAAGATTGACTAAAGAGAAGAAGACTAGGCACAGGGTCATGGCAAAGAATAACTTCCAACAGAATTTTAAATTGCTTGCCACAAAGTTTTTCTTTAAAAAAAGTGACAAAAAGCAATTGACTTACTGAGCCCATATTCATATTACTGCTTTAAGTTTGAGACTTAGACTTTCAATTCTAAATTTTCTTTTTGCCCTATAATTATGTAAACTTTGCATGGATATGACATCTACTCAAACAAAAAGTTTTGCAAAGTTTCAGCAATAAAGAGAGATATAAAAGGAGGTAACAGCAATATGAATTTTTTTTAGTCTAAATCTCTTAAAAGGTTGATGAATACAGGGCCCTGGTATAGTCTGTAAGTATTGACCTGGCACTCATTAATCTTCTCTAATATTTTTGGACGTTTTCGTTCATTTACGCAATATTTGTATTCTGAAAATATCTTTATTACTAAGGTAACCGATGACAGGTTAGTGTAGTCGTAAGGTGTCTGACTTCCAAGCACGTTACCACGGGTTCGAAATCGCCTTGGATGTTTTTTTATGCTCCTGAAGGGAGGCATATAGTTTTTGAACCGTCTGTTGGTCTGTCCACAATTTTCGTGTCCGGTCCATATCTTTGTCATCCACGGATGGATTTTCAAATAACTTGGCATGAATGTGTACCACAGTAAGACGACGTGTCGCGCGCAAGACCCAGGTCTGTAGTTCAAAGGTCAAGGTCACACTTAGACGTTAAAAGTCATATTTCATGATAGTGCATTGATGGGCGTGTCCGGTCCATATCTTTGTCATTCATGCATGGATTTTAAAATTATTGGGCATGAATGTGTACCACAGTAAGACAACATGTCGCGCGCAAGACCCAGGTCCGTAGCTCAAAAGTCAAGGTCACACTTAGACGTTAAAGGTCATATTTCATGATAGTGCAATGATGGGCATGTCCGGTCCATATCTTTGTCATTCATGCATGGATTTTAAAATAACTACGCATGAATGTGTGGCACAGTTTGACGACGTGTCACGCGTAAGACCCAGGTCCGTAGGTCAAAGGTCCTAAACTCTAACATCGGCCATAACTATTCATTCAAAGTGCCATCGGGGGCATGTGTCATCCTATGGAGACAGCTCTTGTTTTCAATGTGATGTTATCGATACTGCTTTTATTCTCACATTATTTTATGTACCACATTTCATGAATTTTAATTGTTTCTCTTGTAAAATTTATTTCTTGAAACGCTGGTGACAGGCAATTTGTCTTTTTATCAAAGATAGGCCTACATTTAAGGATGAGAATCAGACCTTGAGAAACAAAACTCAAACAACACTAAATCATAGAAAGAAAGATTTGTTTGACATGAAAATTGAACAGCATGTAAAGCATGTATATTACTTTATGAAACTAGTGTCAGTAGACTGATAAAAACATTGAATTCCGGAAAAGGACCGCCTAAAGGGGCTCCACTTCCGGACAGTTAAACGCCTTTAAAAACTCACCATTTTTAAAGAACTGTTACACATGTTCGTTTTGATGCATTTGCAATAGCATGCGAGTGATGAAATTTCGCATAACAAGGTGGAACACAGTTTTCAGCAATTGTTTATCTTTATTTCTTTACAAATGGCATTCATTGTCAAAGGGAGACAACTTTTCCGGAATACTTTAGGTACAAATGGCATTCATTTTCAAAGGGAGACAACTTTTTTGGAATACTTTAGGTACAAATGCCATTCATTTTCAAAGGGAGACAACTTTTTCGGAATACTTTAGGTACAGATGCCATTCATTTTCAAAGGGAGACAACTTTTTCCGACTATTTTAAGTAATCGTCGAGAAAAAGTTGTTTCCCTTTGAAAATGAATGTCATTTGTAAAGAAATAAAGATAAACAATTGCTGAAAACTGTGTTCCACCTTGTTATGTGAAATTTCACCACTCGCACGCTATTGCAAATGCATCAAAACGAACATGTGTAACAGTTCTTTAAAAATGGTGAGTTTTTAAAGTGGTTGGACTGTCCGGAAGTGGGGCCCCTATAGGCAGTCATTTTCTGGAATTCAATGTTTATATCAGTATACTGACACTTGTTTCGTAAAGTAATATACATCTTTTACATGCTGTTTAATTTTCATGTCAAACAAATCTTTCTTTCTATGATTTGGTGTTGTTTGATTTTTGTTTCTCAAGGCCTTCTTCGTAACCTTAAAACAATTTTTATCCGACTTTTTCTACAACGTTTTGATAACTTTTAATAAATGAACCATAAAAATCACGATAAGTTTAATCAGGTAAGTGGTAAGTTTTCAATATAAAACTTGGAAAAAAGATGATATGGCCTGACGTAGGACTCGAACCAACAATCCTGAGATTGACAGCTAAACGCTTTGTCCAAACATCTGCCTGCACTTGCGACATCATATCAATTAAGAAATATATATATGCAATAGTTATATCACTATTTAGGTTCGTACAACGAAAATTAATTTACGGAATATTTATGAGTGCCAGGTCAATACTTATGGACAATATGAATTATCTGCTGTAGTCATAAATTAAACATTTTGTTTAACTAGTTATGTACACATAAAAGACCCTTTTAATTAATGTCACATAGTAGGGCTATGTCGACTAACTACTTTTAGCTGGAGAATTACTAATACATGTAACAGCTGCATCCCATCCTGAAAGAACATTTGAAGAATTTTTTTTACACATTTCTAGGAGTTTTCTATTAGTTAGTTTATGAAAATTTTAAAAATATTGCTATAGATTTTCATTCTTGTAATATTTGATGATGCTCCTATTGTTGCACACCATACTGCAGCCAGATTTCATATCTAAATAATTAGACACTATGGAAAAGAACATTTTTTCCGTCATTTTCAGACAATGCTGATTGTTTTCAGCTTATCGAAATCACATTAATTATTGTTGCCAATCAATTCGGTCACTGTTTCATTACATTACGAATAACTGCTTTCAAAAGAATGTGACGGTAGGATCCCAATTTTAATTTGCGGTATTCTCCCAGTTGGGTTAATTTTGGACCCGTTTAGAT
This sequence comes from Mercenaria mercenaria, assembly GCF_021730395.1. Taxonomy (NCBI): domain Eukaryota; kingdom Metazoa; phylum Mollusca; class Bivalvia; order Venerida; family Veneridae; genus Mercenaria; species Mercenaria mercenaria. The sequence continues at coordinate 91,528,617 of NC_069365.1, forward strand.
GTGGGCCTCCCAATGTTTAATCAGTCGCAGACTCACATAAATGTTGTGATTGATTCTCATTCTAATCATTTAATTTTGATAATTTGATTTGCATACCCAGTAAGGGGTTGTCATCTGTATTTTCCAAATGCTTTTTTGGAACAATTGTTACAAGAATTTCACGAATTACGAGAATTCCACGAATGATTTTTATATTCGAGTTATTACAGGGGTCCATGAAAATTATTATCTGATACACTTTCTGTGAGGGAATGCAGCTACAGTTTTTCATACTCAGTAACAATTTCTGATAAAAATTTTATTCTAATATTTGCATTACTTTATATTTCTAGGGCTCTACCAAGATGTCTCATAAAATGCCATGAGAAGTACTTTTGGTTGTTTTTCATCACCAGGTGACAGATAATAATAGAGGTAATGATGATGATTTCTTTGAGGGGTAATAGATTTCAGGTAAGGATTCATTTTTATCTTTTTTAACTATGAAATGAATTCTTTGCTAAAATTTCTTTTCATTTTGCAACAAAAAATTATACAGAGAAATTCATTAATTCTCCTTGATTGTTAGACTTTGATTCCTAGTGGGCCTGTCACTTTCCCCCTCCTACTCTACAGTTTGAACAAAGGGTAGTTTGCCTGTCGTTACACCATTAGCATTGCTGATATGACTCCGGGAATTCCGTTGGGCAGTTTCCTAATCGCAATTCCAAAATTGATAGCAATTCACCGTCCAACGGCCACTTGAACGTGGCAGGAAATTGCTGGTAGTTTAGAAAGGCCGTCATAAAAACAATGCCAATCAAAAACGTTCCCTCTGACAACTGGTTTAATGAAGTGAAACTGATAGAGTGCCGCATCAACTACAAAACACGAAATGTATTTTATAAACATTTGCAATAAAATAGCTATTCAGTGTTTAATAATTCTGAGTGCTCAGTCCTTACAGACATAAAAAGGTCTTCGAGTTCTTTGTCCTACTTCTTGTTATGCAAATAAAGTTGTTAGCACGCTTCAGTAACGACAATATCTTTATCTGAATTTTCTCAAGATGGGAATAAATTCTTTCAAAAGTAGTAATTGCTGTAAAAAAAGTAAGATCCTTTGAAGGGATGTGATGAAATTTTGATTCCATTGTTGCTATGGATGGCGTTATGCCATACAAGTGTTGTTATGGTTATAAAATGGTCATAAAATCTACTGTCACACTTCACAAGTCTTAAACTTAGACAGTTTGATGAAAGGGCGAAATACATTGTCTTTCAGGCTTCTTTTTTTATTAAGTACAGATGTATTCAGTAATTTAAGGGTAAAGACTCAGACTTTTTCATGAAAAGGACTGAGGAATATGTATTTTTATGACTGTCTATCCATTCATCCAAAAATTTCGTTTTGAAAGACTGTTTCGGTCAACAATTTTAATAAGTAGCAAATCCGGTTAAAAAGTCATTTTGTACAATTTCAAAAAAAAGGTTTGAAGCATGTCAGCTCCTGAGTTTATTTGAAGTTTTGAATCTTGTTATCACCAGAGCTTGTTTGAAGTTTTGAATCTAAATGTCAGCACCAGAGCTTGTTTGAAGGTTTGAATCTTGTTAGCACCAAAGTTTGTTGAAGGTTTGAATCTTGTTAGCACCAGAGTTTGTTGAAGGTTTGAATCTTGTTAGCACCAGAGCTTGTTTGAAGGTTTGAATCTTGTTAGCACCAGAGTTTGTTGAAGGTTTGAATCTTGTTAGCACCAGAGTTTGTTGAAGGTTTGAATCTTGTTAGCACCAGAGTTTGTTGAAGGTTTGAATCTTGTTAGCACCAGAGCTTGTTTGAAGTTTTGAATCTTGTTAGCACCAGAGTTTGTTGAAGGTTTGAATCTTGTTAGCACCAGTTTGTTGAAGGTTTGAATCTTGCTAGCAACAGAGTTTGTTTGAAGTTTTGAATCTTGTTAGCACCAGAGTTTGTTGAAGGTTTGAATCTTGTTATCACCAGAACTTGTTTGAAGTTTTGAATCTAAATGTCAGCACCAGAGCTAGTTTGAAGGTTTGAATCTTGTTCGCACCAGAGTTTGTTGAAGGTTTGAATCTTGTCAGCACCAGAGTTTGTTGAAGGTTTGAATCTTGTTAGCACCAGGGTTTGTTTGAAGGTTTGAATCTTGCTAGCACCAGAGCTTGTTGAAGGTTTGAATCTTGTTAGCACCAGAGTTTGTTTGAAGGTTTGAATCTTGCTAGCACCAGAGCTTGTTTGAAGGTTTGAATCTTGTTAGCACCAGAGTTTGTTGAAGGTTTGAATCTTGTTAGCACCAGAGTTTGTTTGAAGGTTTGAATCTTGCTGGCACCAGAGCATGTTTGAAGGTTTGAATCTTGTTAGCACCAGTTTGTTGAAGGTTTTAATCTTGCTAGCACCAGAGTTTGTTGAAGGTTTGAATCTTGTTAGCACCAGAGTTTGTTGAAGGTTTGAATCTTGTTAGCACCAGAGCTTGCAAGAAAGTTTGAATCTTGTTAGCACCAGAGTTTGTTGAAGGTTTGAATCTTGTTAGCACCAGTTTGTTGAAGGTTTGAATCTTGCTAGCACCAGAGTTTGTTGAAGGTTTGAATCTTGTTAGCACCAGAGCTTTGTTTGAAGTTTGAATCTTGTTAGCACCAGTTTGTTTGAAGTTTGAATCTTGTCAGCACCAGAGTTTGTTGAAGTTTGAATCTTGTTAGCACCAGAGCTTGCAAGAAAGTTTGAATCTTGTTAGCACCAGAGCTTGCAAGAAAGTTTGAATCTTGTTAGCACCAGAGTTTGTTGAAGGTTTGAATCTTGTTAGCACCGGTTTGCTGAAGGTTTGAATCTTGATAGCACCAGAGTTTGTTGAAGGTTTGAATCTTGTTAGCACCAGAGTTTGTTGAAGGTTTGAATCTTGTTATCAGTTATCACCAGAGCTTGTTTGAAGTTTTGAATCTTGTTAGCACCAGAGCTTGTTTGAAGTTTTGAATCTTGTTAGCACCAGAGCTTGTTTGAAGGTTTGAATCTTGTTAGCACCAGTTTGTTGAAGGTTTGAATCTTGTTAGCACCAGAGTTTGTTGAAGGTTTGAATCTTGTTAGCACCAGAGCTTGCAAGAAAGTTTGAATCTTGTTCGCACCAGAGTTTGTTGAAGGTTTGAATCTTGTTAGTACCAGAGTTTGTTGAAGGTTTGGATCTTGTTAGCACCAGAGTTTGTTGAAGTTTTGAATCTTGTAAGCACCAGAGTTTGCAAGGAAGTTTGAATCTTGTTATCACCAGAGCTTGTTTGAAGTTTTATTTCTAAATGTCAGCACCAGAGCTTGTTTGAAGGTTTGAATTTTGTTGGCACCAGTTTGTTGAAGGTTTGAATCTTGTTAGCACCAGAGTTTGTTGAAGGTTTGAATCTTGTTAGCACCAGTTTGTTGAAGGTTTGAATCTTGTTATCAGTTATCACCAGAGCTTGTTTGAAGTTTTGAATCTTGTTAGCACCAGACTTGTTTGAATTTGAATCTTGTTAGCACAGAGTGTTGAGTTGAATGTTAGCAAGTTGTTGAAGGTTTGAATCTTGTTAGCACCAGAGTTTGTTGAAGGTTTGAATCTTGTTAGCACCAGAGTTTGCAAGGAAGTTTGAATCTTGTTAGCACCAGTTTGTTGAAGGTTTGAACCTTGTTAGCACCAGAGTTTGTTGAAGGTTTGAATCTTGTTATCAGTTATCACCAGAGCTTGTTTGAAGTTTTGAATCTTGTTAGCACCAGAGCTTGTTTGAAGTTTTGAATCTTGTTAGCACCAGAGCTTGTTTGAAGGTTTGAATCTTGTTAGCACCAGTTTGTTGAAGGTTTGAATCTTGTTAGCACCAGAGTTTGTTGAGGTTTGAATCTTGTTAGCACCAGAGCTTGCAAGAAAGTTTGAATCTTGTTAGCACCAGAGTTTGTTGAAGGTTTGAATTTTGTTAGCACCAGTTTGTTGAAGGTTTGAATCTTGTTAGCACCAGAGTTTGTTGAAGGTTTGAATCTTGTTAGCACCAGAGTTTGTTGAAGGTTTGAATCTTGTTAGCACCAGAGTTTGTTGAAGGTTTGAATCTTGTTAGCACCAGAGTTTGCAAGGGAGTTTGAGTCTCTTTAGCACCAGAATTTGTTGAAGGTTTGCATCTTGTTAGCACCAGAGTTTGTTGAAGGTTTGTATCTTGTTAGCATCAGAGTTTGTTGAAGGAAGTTTTGAATCTTGTTAGCACCCGAGTTTGAGAAGTTTGAATCTTGTAGCACCAGAGCTTGTGAAGTTTTGAATCTTGTTAGCACCAGAACTTGTTTGAAGGTTTGAATCTTGTTAGCACCAGCTGGTAGAAGGTTTGAATCTTGTTAGCACCAGAGTTTGCAAGGAAGGTTTGAATCTTGTTAGCACCAGAGTTTGCAAGGAAGTTTGAATCTTGTTAGCACAGAGTTTGCAAGGAAGTTTGAATCTTGTCAGCACCAGAGTTTGTTGAAGGTTTGCATCTTGTTAGCACCAGAGTTTGCAAGGAAGTTAGAACTTTGTGGGCACTAGAGCTTGCAAGGAGGATTGAATCTTGTCAGCACCAGAGTTCTTAAGTTTGAAGTTTTGAATCTAAATGTCAGCACCAAACTTGTTTGAAGTTTGAATCTTGTTGCACAGCTGGTGAAGTTTATCTTGTTGCACTAGAGTTGCAGAAGTTTGATCTTGTCGCACCAGTTGCAATGGAGTTGATCTTGTAAGCACAAGAGTTTCAAGTCAGATTTGTCGCACCATGATTGCATGAGTTTGAATCTTGCAGCACCAGAGTTGCAGGAAGTTAAACTTTGTGGGCATAGAGTTAGGTTGATTTGTAGCACAGAGTTCAAAGAAGTTAATCTTTCACACCAAATGTGAATTTAGCTTGGCAAACTTATCTTGAAGTTGAAAGCACTAGGTTTCTTTCAGTGATGTTATTTTGACTGATTTATTAAGGTAAACTGATATAAACTGGTGACAGAAGAAGAAAATTTGACCAGACCAGACCAGAATATTAATATGAAAACACATGTCCATATCACTTTTGTCTAAAGATACATTTATTTCAAATCCATGCTATAAAATTGGTTGATTTTCACTTTATTGGGTGTTGTATCCCATTTGAGTTTCATACAAAAATGTTATAGTATTACCAAAATCAGGCAATAACCTTACCCAATAACCTTACCGGAATATGGCAGTGTCAACACAGATAACTCAGATGCTACTGTCAGTATCCCCACAACTGTAACTAATAGTAAGTTTTGATGAAGACATCATAAATAACACTAAAATTTTGTTAAAAAAAACTCCCCATTGCATGGTCAAATTTACAAAAATATTATCAAGATGTCAATTATAACCCTTCTGACTGCATGTACTGAATCTTTATTTATGGTTATCCCCTTCACCCATCAAACTAATCTAAAATGAACAGTGTGACCACAGGGTAAATTGTAGCCCATAAACTATGAAACAACAAATTCAGATAATGAAAATGACAAAGAAATCATTTTAAAGGAAGTTGTAATTAGCTTTTCAGAGTCAATGAATTCATAATGAACCTACCCTGTGTCATTTGTCAATTATATTGGTCCACATGTTATCAGTAGGGACTGCCTTAAAAAGAAATGGCTGTTTTTTTGTTTTTAAGCAGTGCGTGAATTTTTATGCCCCCACTTTGTGGGGGCATTTAGATTTGCCTTTGTCCGTCCGTCCTTCCAAGAATGTTGTGTCGTGCCTAGCTCAAAAAGTATTTAACGTAAAGTCACAAAACTTTACAGGAATGTTGGTCAGCATGTGTAGTTGTGCACCTGGGGTTTCGCTTCCAGATTCATTCAGTCATGTAGGAGTTATGGCCCCTGACTTTGTAAAAATTGGTCATTTTAGTGTTGTGTCGCGCCTTGCTCCAAAAGCATTTGACGTAGAGTCACAAAACTTTACAGGAATGTTGGTCAGCATGTGTAGTTGTGCACCTGGGGTTTCGTGTTCAGATTTATCCAGTCCTGTAGGAGTTATGGCCCCTGACTTAGTAAAAAATTGGACATTTTAATGTTGTGTCACGCATAGCTCCAAAAGTATTTGACATAGAGTCACCAAAGTTTACAGGAATGTTGGTCAGCATGTGCAGTTGTGCATCTGGGGTTTTGCGTCTGGATTCATTCAGTCCTGTAGGAGTTATGGCCCCTGACTTAGTTAAAAATTGGTCATTTTAATGTTGTGTTGTGCGTAGCTCCAAAAGTATTTGACCTAGAGTCACCAAAGATTACAGGAATGTTGGTCAGTATGTGCAGTTGTGCACCTGGGGTTTCGCGTCTGGATTCATTCAGTATTGTAGGAGTTATGGCCCCTGACCTAAGAAAAAGTTGTAATTTTAATGTCATGTAGTGGGGGCATCGGTGTCCCATGGAAACATTTCTAGTTGTACCCCCCGACAACAAAGTTGTAAGGGGGGGGTATACTGGTTTCAGGTTGTCTGTCTGTCTGTCCGTCCGTCCGTCTGTCCGTAGAAGCAATCTTGTGCGCACCATCTCTCCTTATCCCCTTGACACAATTTAATGAAACTTCACACAAGTGATCAGTACCAACAGTAGTTGTGCATGGGGCATGTTAGGTTCTTTTAGAAAAAAAATTTGCAGAGTTATGGGACTTTGTTTTTTTGTTACTATACTATTTACATAGAAACAATCTTGTGCGCACCATCTCTCCTCATCCCCTTGACACAATTTAATGAAACTTCACACAAGTGATCAGTACCAACAGTAGTTGTGCATGGGGCATGTTAGGTTCTTTTAAAAAAAATTTGCAGAGTTATGGGACTTTGTTTTTTTGTTACTATACTATATACATAGACACAATCTTGTGCGCACCATCTCTCCTCATCCCCTTGACACAATTTAATGAAACTTCACACAAGTGATCAGTAACAACAGTAGTTGTGCATGGGGCATGTTAGGTTCTTTCAGTGACAAAAATTGCAGAGTTATGGGACTTTGTTTCTTGTTGACATACTATGTACATACAGTCTGCATATGCAATCTTGTGCGTGCCTAATCTACCAAACCCTTGCACACACTTTAATGAAACTTCACACAAGTGATCAGTACCAACCCTGGTTGTGCATGATGGTGCATGTTACATTCTTTTAGATAAATATTCTGCATAGTTATGGGAGTTTACTGTACTGTATACATACAGTCTATATACATACAGTCCACATAATTATGCAATCTTGTGTGCGTCAAATTGCAATGTACTGTGTCAGTGCATGCGGGGGGATGCATTCATCACCTTTAGTGATAGCTCTAGTTTATTCATTTATCTAGATGATGTCTTTAACAGTATGACCTATACATGAAGTGATATCTATTGAAGTTGTTTTTGTTGTTATACGCCCATTATGTTATAACCCCCTTGTCCGTCCATCTGTCCGTTCGTTAGCAATTTTGTGTCCGCTCTGTATCTCTTGAACCCCTTGAATGATTTCAAAGAAACTTGACACAGATGTTCACCACACTGAGACGATGTGCAGAGTGCATGTTTTGGATGGCTTGCTTCAAGGTCAAGGTCACACTTGGGTGTCAAATGTCATATGAGTTTGTTTGGTGTCCGCTCTGTAACTCTTGAACTGCATGAAGGATTTCAGAGAAACTTGGCACAAATGTACACCACATCGAGACGACTTGCAGAGCGCATGTTTCGGATGGCTTGCTTCAAGGTCTGGTCACTCTTAGGGGTCAAAGGTCATATGACTTTTTTTCTTGTTTATTTTTTATTTGGCAGATCCCTTTTTTGTTCACTTACAAAAAATTTTTTTAATAACTTCCCTTTTATGTTACTATAAATAGCCTGTTTTGTAACTTTTTTATTATTGGCCGTAGGGAAAAACCGAAACCACTTTTCTGTGGCACAACATGGATGGTACCTCCAATTTTTAGGTGTATTTTGACGGTTAGATTTGCCAATCAATTAATCGGCATATTTGGACAAGCCAACTGATTCGATTAATCGGATATAATCGGAAAATCGGTTACTCTAGTTGCATATCTATAAGGTCATCTCACAGTGTATGTTTTATGTAATTACTTAAGAAATGAACCACACAGACGTCAAATATCTTATTTCTATTGTATCCCTTCATAAACACAAGTAAGTTAACAGCATAAAAGTAAAATATTTGTGAAGATAGTAAACTTCAAATCAGGTACTTGTCTTAATTTCTCAATTATTCAGTGATATTATGTTATCAAATTAAAATTGTTTGGAGCAAAAAACATATTAACGATTTATTAATTCTTAGTTTACGACTGGAATGATTTCAACCCCAAAAAATCAAAAAAATCAAAATTCCTTTGCTAATATGCTTGCGTAAGTCTTACGGCATGCTATGGATACTGCCATACTAATGTCAAGAGTTTAGGTTGATGGTTTTCTCAGCTTAATGTTGTAAAAGCCATATATCTTCCAAAATCTGGGTGATCACAGATGACCGCAATTTCTTTCGAGACTTTGGAGGAAGCCATGTTTGTAGTTGTAGAAATAGCTTTATCCTTGGTGAGTAATTGCCAGAAAGAACCCCAGTCAGCGACAACACGATTCGCCCATAAACTTAGCACTCGTTCAGAAGGTGCACAAGTACATTAATGATCAGAAAAGTAGAAGATTGCGATCGACTGCATATGACAATTGCCAGCTCGCAGTTCATTTCAGATAGTTTCAACAATTGAGCTTTTATTTGCCTTTCAAAGTTCACAAGTAGTGTCCTTATCTTTCAGATGTTATGAATTGTGTAGTTCTAGATGTTTTTATATTTTGACATCAAGAAATAGTTACTTCAGTATCAATATTTTCAATGTCATCAATAGTACATAACAAAGTTTTGTTCACCCCATCTCATACAGTATTTATACAGTAGCATTAGATCTAGATCAAAAGTAAAAAGGTGTATAATTTTTGAATGGATTTACAAGGGCAATACTGCAGACAAATTAGCCATTATATAGTCTTTCAGTGGTCACACTTCTAAACAGAACAATTTATCTAAAGGTACTCATTTTAATTTATGTATTGAAGGTTGTCTTACAAGAAAGACTGCTTTTTTACAGTAATAATATTTAAATGATGTGTCTTGATAGCATTCAGGTCAGTATAACTGATGCTTTCTGATTAAATTGAACTATGTCATTTTCAATGACAGATACAGTATATTATTTATTTATAGGTATTCAATAACATATCGTCTTTAAAATGATGCATAAGATAAACATAGATATTTGAATCGTTCATAACTTGTCTTTTTAAGTTTCGCATATAATATAGCCATTTTTCAATGATGATGATGGTCTTTGGTTTACAATAATGTTACAAGAGACACAGATGTTTGACCAGCTTCAGGATTTAGTAATCTTGTATCTGCATCTTGTAACTGTCCATATCTGTCTTAAGAAAACTTGCTTTTTTCATAATTGCCTGACCATTTTATAATTCTAGGGATTGAAGTGGAATCATGGCAGTTGGCAGTGCTTCAACTTGTTTCATAGAACAGACATGAATATGATGTAGAGAAATTGCATTTACCAGGAGCGCACCAGGGGTCAGTTCTTGCTCCTTATTGATATATCATGTTCATATTTACCTGAAATGACTCTTTAATTGATTTTGACTGAACTTAGTTGCCTGATATGTACATCTCCAGAGAATTTAAATATTTTGTGAATGGGGGGGGGGGGGGGGGAGTGTATTTAAATTGTCCCTTAAATGCTCAACATGTAGCATTAAACATATATGGCCCAAGATTATGTTACCTGGTTTTTGCATTTCAAATTGACCAGGAAAGAGGTTTTATTACAAGCTTTTAGCTTACTCCTCAATCCTATCACATTAATATATGTTTGTATGATATATATTTGGAAAAAAGATATTGTTTACACCAATTGTCCTTTATTGTAATTTAGGGCATTGGTCTGAAGTTTTCATAATTGGAACAGGACTGCGGACATTTCAGAAACAAACTTAATTATAATAGATGCAGATTGAAAATGAGAATGTACCAAGGATCAGTTGTTGTGCCAGTTTTGGATATGATCTGCATATTTGATTTGATTTCAAAGGTAAAAGTTTATTCTCTAAAGAGCTTTTCTTTTTTTAAATAAATAATATAATTGAATTCAGTAATAATATTAAGAAGCAAAATTATACTGCAATGTGATGAAATAATCCAAGATGGACACCCATATAGAAATTAGATGATAGGACCAGGAAATGAATGCCTAACTTCTTGTTGGATCTCTTTCCAAGGTGTGTTAATTACTAGTCCCCAAACAAGTCCCTAACTGATGGGCAACAATCCCTTAACACTTGCTAGATTTAATGGATGACAAATCTCTTTCTCTGCAAAAAGAAATGGTTAAAGTTGTAACATTTATTTCTGTTTTCTAATGACCGATTTGTGCAGAAATGCATGAGTTATTTGTCACAAATGAACCTGCACGCTGATTTTATCTGTTTAGAATGAAAATAACCTGTTATTATTTTCATTTAAACACCATATCAGCAACTCGTGTATGAAAGCATTACCAACTAGTGGGTCCTTTTATGGAAAACTAAAGTGTTGAAATTTTACTATCAGTTGAAAAATATTTCTTCACAAATTACTTTGCAATAGAATTTCTCACTCCAAGAGGAGAAGAGACCCATTACAGCATGTCATTATGTGAATTGAAAGATGAAATCAAGAGGCAATTAATGGTCTATGGTTTCTTTTTAATGTTTCTTTCAAAATGATTACTGCTGTTTTCTGCATCTGTTATGAAAAATGAGATGCAATCAGGGAGTAAATTACCCCATTTTGTATGCAAAAAGGGACATTAGCAAATGAAATTTAATGTAAAATTTATCAGACTCTTAAGTAAACTAGCATAAATGGCTGTCTGATAGAAATTCATAATATTTTAACAGTATATAAATAGATTTCAGTGTCAATAGCAGCTACTGGCAGTCTGTGATTCAGTGGGTTTTCCAAGAGTTTCTCTTGATGGATATTGTCCAACCAGCGAACACTGTGGTAATTCTAGTCTGAGTAAGGAAGAATATTCCAAATATGGGTAATGTGAAAAATACCACATCATTCTGAAAAATCACTATAAGAATCTTAGATAACTGCCTGTTTTCCAAAACCCGAGGGCAAGCATGGAATGGAAAACTGATTGCTAGCAAGGTTTTTTATCCATGCTGTCCCGAGGGTGTGGAAAACACCTGCCTTACTCGGGCAGACATTAAGATCATTTTTCTTGCCTACCATTACTATTATTGCAATATTTTCAGAGATATTGTAGATAAAAATTGCTGTACATTATGACATCAAATAATGACATGAGTATGTGCACAGGTAGCTTGTAAGGTGATCTCCTACCCAGGTAACCTTGTCTTTCCCAGTTTAGATATTCAAGAATGTGCTGTCCACAGATGCTTGAAAGTAGTCTAATTTGTTATTAAAAATATAATTGAGCCGTGCCATGAGAAAACCAACATAGTGGGTGTGCGACCAGCATGGATCCAGACCAGCCTGCGCATCCGCGCAGTCTGGTCAGAATCCATGCTGTTTGCTAACAGTTTCTCCAATTCCAGTAGGCTTTAAAAGCGAACAACATGGAGCCTGACCTGACTGCGTGGATGCGCAGGCTGGTCTGGATCCATGCTGGTCGCAAACCCACTATGTTGGTTTTCTCATGGCACGGCTCAATTATCCTTTCTTCTTCTGTTTGAAATATTAGAGCTGTTGTTGTCCTTTAGTTTGTGTCACCCGTGTCTTCTGCACGTTAGCAGGTTTCTCAAGGACTGCTTGATACAATGTTCTCTGACTGAACAGAAGTTTTTTAGCATCATGGAATGACCACACACTGTCAGGTTCCATAACTGTGACTTACAATTTAACAGAATTATGCCCATTTTTATACTTAGTAAAATTTTGGTAAAGATTTGTACAGTCGAACTTCGATGGCTCGAACTCGAGGGTCCCGTTGAAATAAGTTCGAGTTTTCCGTTGTTCGAGCCATCCAAATGGCGGCCATTTTGAATTTGGGAATTCGAGGGCATGATGTGTTACAAACCTTACATCGTAATATATTGTAATATTGTACCTACATGTGTGTATGATACGATGATTTGTAAAAACGAACGCTGAAATAGTCTTTATTATTTATTTTCAAACATGACATAGATACGAAAAAAACACAGATAAAACACTAATATATATATAATCATAAGAATCTGGTGAAGACAGCATCAAATAGAAAGACATGAATAGCAAACCTTTATGAATCATAGTCCAGCGCAAATATTTTCAAATATAAACACGTTAAAACGCAAACAATTAATTCACGGACATGTACACAGAAATATTTGAAAACGGTACTAAATGACGTCAAATGTAGACATAGGCTATAAATAGACACATGAAATCAATACACAACATTAATGAGCATACGTCAGATTATTCACAATATCAGTGAGTCATGTACAGTATACAGTTTTACAGTTTATTGTTTGAAGAAATCCTTGATGGAGGACTGAACCGCCTAACGCTTGTTGAACTCTAATTTGGAGAGAGATTTGTACATAGAGCACATGAGATTGAGTTTTTCACATTTGATGATGGCGTTATATACTTTGTTTCTAAAGGATCTTATTTTCGTTTTGTTCCTTGCATTCCAGTAGCCGACTTGGCAATCTCCCCATTTTCGGGTCCTTTTCAAAGTTATTCAGCCATTCTAAAGCAGTATGAAAGTTAACATCGAATCTCCCGTTTTTATGCAGAAAAAATAAAGACAGACATTGCTCAATTATTTTAAATACTTTTATTCGTATTAATCAATGCCCATTAAAGCATTGCAGTGAATGAAAGTCACTTTGTTTAATTTGTTTGTCGTATATATACGCTAATTACATAAGCGTGTGAAAATTACGCACGCGCCGGTTAAAGGCGAATGTCAGGCAGAGGTGTGAAAAACTTTTAAAACACAAGCCATTCCGGCAACAAATTGGCCGTTCGACTGAATAGGTGTAATTATCACTGTAATTGAGCCGAAGGGACCACCAAATGAGTTCGAGAGTTCGAATTTTTGAAGTTCGAGCGATCCGAGGTAGAACTATATAGAATAAAGAAGGAATAAATTCGGGACCAGGCGAAGAGTTCGAGCGATCCCGGGTGTTCGAAAGATCCGAGTTCGAGCCATTGAAGTTCAACTGTATATAAGTTTAATATTTGTGCAGATGGACAAGGTTGAGATCCTATTTTCAAATAGTTACATCATGCTCTTATTGTCTGATGTAGTAAATTCAGAAATAGACAGGCATGCTGCTTCAGTTGAATACAATGCAATTATAAACCATGAATTATGTTTTATTCTATTTCATCAAGGAACTGTAGCAAAATGGCTTCCCTATCAAAATAGAACAAAGATGAAAGCTGTAAAGAGATCAAAGACAAACTTCAAAGGGACCTCCCCTAATTAGGTAATCAATTTTAAGGAGATATTACACCTATTGATTGCACCACAGCTCAATACCCATGTTGACATAAATATTCATAAAATGTCTGCAAGTATTTATTCAATGTCTGCTAATATTTACTAAGTTGTAAGTGAAAGTTATCAATAATTTAATACCTTTCAATTAGTGTGGGTATTGTCATCAGGGTATCACTAAACAAATATTTCAAAGATATTTCTCTCTGCTAGGGCTTGATTGCTCAGTCTATGGCTGCAGTCTGAATTTTGTTGTATATATCTGAACTCGGATTCTTACTTCAGGTAGATTGTTCTGCTTAGGGCTGGCTTATCCTTGGGGACCGCAAACTGATAGTCTCTATGTAATACATTAACTAAGGTGTTTATTGTACCCTTCTTTCCAGAAGAGGCACACTTAGATTTACTCTTGTCCATCCATCTGTTTCTATCTAGAGTCATGACACTATAAAGGAATATTATTCAGCATGTGAAGTTGTACACCTGGGGCTTATGCATCTAGTAAGAGTTATGGTTTTTGACTTAGTAAAAAGTCTATTTCTAATTTTCTTATCGCAATATGAAATAAAAATAATTTTTACTGAATTTGGCATGCAATATTTAATTACTTTACATATTCTTTATGTTATAATTTTGTACTGTTAACTTCTTCACATAGATCTATAGTTGTGGCTGGTGTTTGGGCAGAGGTTCAGAGGGCAGACTCTACCCGGACAAAACGGGTTAAATCTGTTTGTTTGACTTGGTATAACCTCTTTTTTCCAGCTTCGTTTAAATTACACAAAGGTGGTCAGTTAACCTAACCGTGGTGTTCCTGATATTTGCACCAGTACTGACTAGTCTTGTTTTGACAACTTCTCCACATAGCTTCTGCTATGCAGAATATAAGGCATGCCAAGGATCAGACTCTTGACTTTAAGTCTTTAATTTTCCTTGGCTCCAAACATCAGAAATATTGCAAGGGTCTGAGTCAGTTTAATACAAAGCATTTTGAATGGATTTTGAACACTTTGAGAATTATCTGTAAGAATGTCCTACAAGCTATGTTACAGAAAGTTTTGAAGTATGCAGTGTGTGTAGAGGTTGTTCATTTTTCAGTGTCATATGTACTCATAATGTAAATGAAGTACCTAGAATGCTGGTCAATTGTTGGTCAACAAATTTGTCATATTTTACACCAGTTGACAGGTGATAAGGTGAAATAGCTGCTAATGCTTACATTGTGATCCCAGGTATAATTGCCTTCCCATGTTTGTGTTGGAATTAATACTCAGGTTTTAGATTGGCATGTTTATTTGTTTTGGATTGTTTATTAGATATCAGGTATTTAAATATTTTGTACTTTGACAACATTATTGGTATCCTACAAAGCCAGTCACTCTTCACAGAATGGTAATAGATAAAGCAAGTGGCAGTAAGTTGTTGAAAATGATGATTTTTCATAAGATGAAGGTACCATTGCATAAAAACGTTTTTTCTTGTTCTTGTATTCAGTTATATTCTTGCATTCTTTGAAGATGGCAGGGGTTTAAATAGCCACAATTTCTGTTTATACCAAGCAAAACTGGATAATCACCTGTGAGACAAAATAATATACAGGTGGCCCTGCCTTAGTGGTCACCTGTTTTAAACAGTCACTAACCTTAAAAAGCCAGTCAGCTTACTTCCTGAATTGACATTCTGTTCTTATTTCCACCTGCCTAAAGCAATCACATTGTTATCCTTTAACTGGCTGCTTAACCTTTAGCCTGCTGGCGGCAAGTGATGCTGCCTGTGTAACCAGTGCAGACCAAGATTAGCCTGCACATCCTGGCAGTCTGATTATGGTCTGCACTGTTCGCCATTAAGTCAGTAACTTTTTGGTAATAATGGTACTGTTCAAATTGAAAGATGGACAATTTCATTATAGAAATTTAGCTGGGTAAGGGTTTATACAGGTTTGGCCATATTTGATTTAAGTCCATATTTTCTAATGATTAATAGGTGCTCTGTAAGGCTATATGTTTGATGCATTTAGACTACTGTTGTGAAGTTTCATTTTTAGCTCGAATATTCATAGAATAGTGAGCTATTGCACTCGCCCATGCGTCGGCGTCGGCGTCGGCGTCTGCGTCCGCGTCCGCGTCCCGATTTTGGTTAAGGTTTTGTATGTAAGCTGGTATCTCAGTAACCACTTGTGGGAATGGATTGAAACTTCACACACTTATTGACTGTGACAAACTGACTTACATTGCACAGGTTCCATAACTCTATTTTGCTTTTTTACAAAATTATGCCCCTTTTTCGACTTAGAAATTTTTGGTTAAGGTTTTGTATGTAAGCTGGTAACTCAGTAACCACTTGTGGGAATGGATTGAAACTTCACACACTTATTCACTGTGATGAACTGATCTACATTGCACAGGTTCCATAACTCTATTTTGCTTTTTTACAAAATTATGCCCTTTTTCGACTTAGAAATTTTTGGTTAAGGTTTGTATGTAAGCTGGTATCTCAGTAGTTACTGATGGGAATGGATTGAAACTTCACATACTTGTTCACTATCATGATTTGACATGCACTAAGCAAGTCCATAACTCTACTCTCTTTTTTTTCAAAATTATGCCCTTTTTCGACTTAGCAGTTTTTGGTTAAATTTTTGTATGTAATCTGATATCTCAGTATCCACTAATTGGAATGGATTGAAACTTCACACACTTGTTCACTGTCATGATCTAACATGCACTGTGAAGGTCCCATAACTCTACTTGGCATTTTTACAAAATTATGCCCCTTTGACTTAGCACTTTTTTGTTAAGTTTTTGTATGTAAGCTGGTATCTCAGTATCCACAAATTGGAAAGGATTGAAACTTCACACACTTGTTCACTGTCATGATATGACATGCAGTACAGAGGTTCAATACCTCTACTTTGCATTTTACAAAATTATGCCCCTTTTTCAACTTGTATTCATTCAATTGACAAGGCTGTTGAATAGTCGAGCGTTGCTGTCCTCCGACAGCTCTTGTTTTTCTGGTGATTTTTCAGTAGTAGAAGATTTTTATGTGTTAAAGACAGGGTAAGAATCAGAATATATAAGTTAAAAGTATTTATATTGCTATGTTTTCCTTCATAGTCTTCAGTGTCAACATTCTAATTGAAAGAAAAAAATGACCATCTTCAGTTTTTCACTCCTCCAACACCTTAATTTTCCCAGAAGGGTACAGCAGCTGTCAACAAAGTGTTCTGATTAATGCTGTATTGTCAAAGTGTAACTTTATTAATTATTTACACAATCAAATATAAGTGTATAATAGTACAGATTGTACAGCTACTGGTTGTCACTTCAAAGTGAGCATGCGACGGTCAGATATGACAGACTGGACACTAGTTCACACCTAAGGTGTCCCATATTATATTCCTCACAGCAACATGTCTTAGATAATATTAATGTTAATGAGTTATTTCTCCATAAATGACATTGCTTACTTTGTTTTGTTTTGTCACATCTTTTACAATATTTTTTTGAATATATTTTAGGTAAAAAATGAAATGACTGAGAAACTATTGGATCTTGATTTTGGCTTAACAATTGTTTTTATTTCAGAGCTTTTGAGAAATTCGATAGCTGTGAATTCAGTTAAATTTCATTGGCATAAGATATTCTGATTTTCCTGAAATAGCTATTTTATGAGTAACAAAAATTCTTGGATTCAGCTTAATTATGAAAGCTGGTGTATTATCCATAAAGTTAGAAGAATAGGTTATAGATCATTTATTGACATTCTAATGCAATTAAGTTTGCCGAAATAGAACGTAGCACAGTGAAGGCAAAACTTAATGCATTAGAATGTCAATAAATGATCTATAACCGACTTATAGTTAAAATGCCCTGTTTCAATTTATTGAATGGTTAAAACAACAAAAATCTCCGTCTAAAGAAAAGTAAACCGCGCCCTCTTCAGTCTCTTGGATTTCATTGGCTAGTCTAAGTTTCCGTCTTGATCGAGGTGGTACATGTTTATTAAAAGGTCATTTTAATTTTATTAGAAGTCCCTGTATTTGGCAGTTGTTCTGCCTTCTTGAATATTGTTGATTCAAAGTAGGCATATCTATAAATTCCCATTAATTTTGAACCACTGCCTGATTAAGTGATTCATTTTTTACCATTATGAAATAATATGAAAATAAATTGGTTACTTTCTTGTAAATCCTTCGCGTGTCATTGGTTAAAAAAGATGTTTGAACTATAAGTGGTGTATAGAGCCAGTGCAAACTAATTTCGGCCGTTTCTCAGTACTCTAAATTGAATTACCGAAATGAGTAGATAGCGAATAATGAAAACATATACAATAAATCACAAATCACTCATAATACTGGAGGAAAATTGTATAAAATATGTTTTATGACTAAATATTCAAACATCACTCGTAAAAATGTCTTTTTAGCATAGTTACGATGTCGATAAGTGATTTTTTATTGCAGTGTGGTGCGTACGAAATATGATCATATCAAAAGTTAATATGCATTTTATGACGTCTCGTACTGGTATTGAAAACCACAAATTAATAATATGAAGTCATCTCGTTAATTTTTTTGTGAAACTGAAAACCGTCTATGTAACATCATTATCATCCGCCGCAATTTTTTTTTTAAAAACGCGGAATAGCATTCGAATATAAATAGGTTCATATAATATAATATTTAAAGCACCACACTAGAAGATTTTTTAAATGAAATCTTATTTCAATAACTGCTTCTTCATGTTGTTGAAATTGCTTTTGGTATAAAAATATTGAGATATAAAATTGATATATTCAAAGAAATCATTTTGTAAAGTATACTTTGGTGACAATCGTGAAATTCCAAAATCATATACGAAATTAATGTAATAGAACGGAAATTACCAGTTGTCTTTAAAGGTCCATTACGTTACAAGAAATAATCTCTGTTAGTCTGTAAATGAACACATTTTGGCATTCCAAGTTGTTCAGTAGATCTTGTACCATATAATATATTATATAATTACTGCATTCCTGAGAGGGTAATATGAAAAAATATTCACCTTGAGAGTTATGAATATCGACTGATGTTAATATACCGAAATATATAAACATAATTTTTAATTTTGGTTATAATATGAAAATAGATTGCGAAAAAAAAAAATCAGCATCTATATGAAGGTCCTGCTTTAATAAAGTGACAAATGAAACCTGACATTTTAAGATGTTATCTGGAAGCAGAGTGACTCCATTCATAGATAAATGACAATTTTTGCCTAGTTTGCCACATATGTTAACATTGTGATTCATAATTATTCATTTCACTTCGAAAATTGAATTAATTATCATTTATATTTCTTTTCAAGTTGATGGGTGATATTATCCATAAAAATTTTGGAACAAAGTATGAAATATTTTAGTGAGTGGTGATTTTTTTTGTTACAGAATATTTTCAACAAAAAATTTCATTTGTTGATATATGATATGAATGATATTACAATATAAATGCAGTCATTTCTTGGTTTCCTTTTTGAAATTTTTTGTTCACATTTTACTAATGCTTAAGGGGCATTATGGTTCTACTTAAACAATATATTATGTAAAAGCCAAAGAAGAATTTTTACCAGTTAATTTTGATATGAGAAATAATAGTTCAAGTCTAAAACTATGTATTTCACATTCGAAGTTCTTGTACCCGCTCTAGTCATTTCTATGGAGTTTATAGGAGAGGGCCTGTGGTTGTGCTTAAGGTTCAAGTCTTCTTCTGTTTAACCCTTACCCTGCTAAATTTCTATAATGAACTGGTCCATCTTTCAATTTGGACAGTACCACTTACTATTCAAAGGGGTTTTCACTGAAAATTTACTGACTGAATAGCGAACAGTGCAGACCATGATCAGACTGCACGGATGTGCAGGCTGATCTTGGTCTGCACTGGTCGCAAAGGCAGAATCATCCGCCGCCAGCAGGCTAAGGGTTAAGGTAGTTTTGCACATTTAATTAAGCCAAATTAATCGGATAATGTCCTTTATCCAGAAAACCCAGAATAATGCCTGGTAGGCATTATGTTGGTTGCATAAATGTTGCTGGAAATATATTATATCCTGTGTATTAAGAGTTAAGCAGTCAGTGCTACTGTTTTTCTTAAGGTTAATTTTGATGACTGAAAGGTTTTGTTGTAAAATAATTCAAAATAATAACCTAGCATGAGCTCGCAAATGATATTTGGCATGTTGTGAAAACTTTATGAACAGACCATACATTTTATATGATCATATGATTGGAAATATGTAAATCTGCAACTTTGAAAACTTTCAATAAAATCTGTGATGTGGAACTTTTTAGCTCACCTGTCACAAAGTGACAAGGTGAGCTTTTGTGATCGCGCGGTGTCCGTCGTCCGTCCGTGCGTCCGTAAACTTTTGCTTGTGACCACTCTAGAGGTCACATTTTTCATGGGATCTTTATGAAAGTTGGTCAGAATGTTCATCTTGATGATATCTAGGTCAAGTTCGAAACTGGGTCACGTGCCATCAAAAACTAGGTCAGTAGGTCTAAAAATAGAGAAACCTTGTGACCTCTCTATAGGCCATATATTTCATGAGATCTTCATGAAAATTGGTCAGAATGTTCACCTTGATGATATCTAGGTCAAGTTTGAAACTGGGTCACGTGGGGTCAAAAACTAGGTCAGTAGGTCTAAAAATAGAAAAACCTTGTGACCTCTCTAGTGGCCATATTTTTCAATGGATCTTCATGAAAATTGGTCAGAATGTTCACCTTGATGATATCTAGGTCAAGTTCGAAACTGGGTCATGTGCAGTCAAAAACTAGGTCAGTAGGTCTAAAAATAGGAAAACCTTGTGACCTCTCTAGAGGCGATATTTTTCAATGGATCTTCATGAAAATTGGTCAAAATGTTAAATTGGAGATATCTAGGCCAAGTTCGAGACTGGGTCACGTGGGGTTAAAAACTAGGTCAGTAGATCTAAAAATAGAAAAACCTTGTGACCTCTCTAGAGGCCATATTTTTCATGAGATCTTCATGAATATTGGTCAGAATGTTTATCTTGATGATATCTAGGTCAAGTTCGAAACTGGGTCACGTAGGGTCAAAAACTAGGTCATTAGGTCTAAAAATAGAAAAACCTTGTGACCTCTCTAGAGGCCATATTTCTCAATGCATCTTCATGAAAATTGGTCAGAATGTTCATCTTGATGATATCTAGGTCTAGTTCGAAACTGGGTCACGTGGGGTTAAAAACTAGGTCAGTAGATCTAAAAATAGAAAAACCTTGTGACCTCTCTAGAGGCCATATTTTTCAAGAGATCTTCATGAATACTGGTCAGAATGTTCACCTTGATGATATCTAGGTCAGGTTTGAAACTGGGTCATGTGGGGTAAAAAACTAGGTCAGTAGATCTAAAAATAGAAAAACCTTGTGACCTCTCTAGTGGCCATATTTTTCAATGGATCTTCATGAAAATTGGTCAGAATGTTAACCTTGATGATATCTAGGTCAAGTTCGAAACTGGGTCATGTGCAGTCAAAAACTAGGTCAGTAGGTTTAAAAATAGGAAAACCTTGTGACCTCTCTAGAGGCGATATTTTTCAATGGATCTTCATGAAAATTGGTCAGAATGTTAACTTGGAGATATCTAGGTCAAGTTCGAGACTGGGTCACGTGGGGTTAAAAACTAGGTCAGTAGATCTAAAAATAGAAAAACCTTGTGACCTCTCTAGAGGCCATATTTTTCATGAGATCTTCATGAATATTGGTCAAAATGTTCATCTTGATGATATCTAAGTCAGATTCGAAACTGGGTCACGTGGGGTCAAAAACTAGGTCAGTAGGTCTAAAAATAGAAAAAACCTTGTGACCTCTCTAGAGGCCATATTTCTAAATGGATCTTCATGAAAATTGGTGAGAATGTTCAGCTTGATGATATCTAGGTCAGGTTCGTAACTGGGTCATGTGCGGTCAAAAACTAGGTCAGTAGGTCGAAAAATAGAAAAACCTTGTGACCTCTCTAGAGGCCATATTTTTCACGAGATCTTCATGAAAATTGGTGAGAATGTTCACCTTGATGATATCTAGGTCAAGTTTAAAAGTGGGTCACGTGCCTTCAAAAACTAGGTCATTAGGTCAAATAATAGAAAAACCTTATGACCTCTCTAGAGGCCATATTTTTCAATGGATCTTCATGAAAATTGGTCAGAATTTTTTATCTTGATGATATCTAGGTCACATGTGCTCAAAAACTAGGTCACTATGTCAAATAATAGAAATAACGATGTCATACTCAGTTGAACACTGGGTCATGTGGAGATAGGTGAGCGATTCAGGACCATCATGGTCCTCTTGTTCTATATGCGAAAATGCATAAAAAATATTATTTTCCAGAGGTTCAATATTTTCAAATTGTTTTTTTACAAAAAATCTAGCACATGGCTGTATCTTTTAATTGGCTGAATTTCCTTCAGATATAGTGATGCTTTGAAAACAATATGGTTTGATTAAATTCTACATTGTGGAACAATATTTGTTTCATACATACTGAACTACTTGCAGGAAGGAGTGCAGTTGCCTTGTAGAAGATCTGAGGTTCTACCCAGGTGCTTGTGTCTACCTGAAATAATGCTTTGAAGGGCTTGGTATGATTTTTGTCCAACATTATGGCTGGAAAGGCCTCAGGTGACCTACTGATACATGTTGGTGTGACCTAAACCCTGTGTTGAAATTAAATTAAAATTTTAGCCATAGCATCCAGATGGTCTGTGTGCTAATATTGTTCCAATTTCTTGTATAAATATTAAAAAATAATAAATGCTTCCAGCTGCTTTTTCGTGCATTACCATGTTCATTACCAGATATTCATTCAAACAAAAAAAAAAACACAAGACAGAATGGAAAGATGCTAGTGTTTATGAGTGCAGTATGATCTCATTAACTGAAACAAGATCTGCAATTGCATAATATGACATGACTTAATGGTGACAATTATGTTAAATCAACCGGTGCGCCATCTTTTTCGGAAAATTAGGACTAGTATAATTTATTTGTAGATATGTAAGGTCAATGAGAAAAAGAAGGTTCTTTAAGTACTTATGTATGGTCTCTAAGAATACAAGAAAAATCTAATTGAGAATAATAAACTTTCGAAATATTAGTAGAGGTAAATCAACACAACCAAGCAAAGCTATAGTAGTCTTGGTTTGATTGTGTTTCTGAGAGGTAATGAAATGTGGTTTGATTGTGTTTCTGAGAGGTAATGAAATGTGGTTTGATTGTGTTTCTGAGAGGTAATGAAATGTGGTTTGATTGTGTTTCTGAGAGGTAATGAAATGTGGGTTGATTGTGTTTCAGAGAGGTAATGAAATGTGGTTTGATTGTGTTTCTGAGAGGTAATGAAACGTGGTTTGATTGTGTTTCTGAGAGGTAATGAAATGTGCAACACCCCACAATCCCCTGGTAAAATTGATGTACTCCGTGATCCCAAATGACCAGGAAATATAACAACATTGAGTCCAGATATGGGGAGACATTTTATAACTGCTATACAACACTTACAGGCACTGACCTTGAGATTTTGGCTGAAAGTGATCATTCTTTAAAATTGAAAGTTTGGTTATATCATGAACATTTTGTTTCTAAACTATCTTAAAAAAGCCAAATCAAGAAAAAAAAGTACTTTAGTCGAGGCCAAAGCCTTCTGGAGAAATTTAGTTATATTTTCCTGATATCTAAAAAAAAGTTATTTTTTTAGTTGTACCATTTGGAGGTCAGTGCCTTTAAATACTGCTGTTGTGATAGTTAATAAAATTATCATACAAGGGCCATTGTTTGCATGAAGAAGCTGTATGCATCTACTAGACACTCTATACTAAGAATATATCTGTAACATAACTAGAAATTTAGTTGTATCTTGTTTGTTTTGCTGGGTTTAAAGTCACAACAACAGAAGTTTAGGTTATATGGTGACTTTCTAGGTTTTTACGGTGTATGAAGACCACAGATATCCCTTCAGGAATTGCTTCAGACATGGATGTGTAGAAATACTGCCCTTCTGTAAACCAGCTAGAATTCTACTTCCAAAGCAAGGTGCCACACTCGTAGAGGTGAGTCTCAGTTG
The DNA here is from genome assembly GCF_021730395.1 of Mercenaria mercenaria. Classification (NCBI taxonomy): domain Eukaryota; kingdom Metazoa; phylum Mollusca; class Bivalvia; order Venerida; family Veneridae; genus Mercenaria; species Mercenaria mercenaria. The sequence continues at coordinate 91,552,227 of NC_069365.1, forward strand.
ATTTGAAGTCAGCAACTTTAGCATTTTGGCCACAGAGGCCCTCAAGTTGAGTAAACTTATGACATGAAGATGACATAGAAATGGTCTGACACACTTAATATCTAACCAGAATATAAAGCTTCAATATTTAAAATATTCATAGCAAAACTAATTATTCATGCATGGACACCTCATCTGCAAAATACAGAATGACACCAATATATGGTTCCAGTCTGCAGCACCACTTTACACTGGGGTAGTTTAATGTAATACGATCTCATATATTCTTGGATAGCATCTCATTAACTGAAACAAGATCCACAATTGCCTAGTCTGACATGAGCTAATGGTGACAATTGTGTTAAATCAACCAATTATTTGACATGAGCTTTTTTGAAAATTAATATGGTATTTTGTACTTAAGGAAGGCCAAGCAAAAACATGTGTTCAAACTGTCTGTATTAAAGCAAAAAAAAAAATGTCATATGAAATAAGAACTTTGTCAGTTTTAGAGACTTCTGGAGAACACAAAAGGTTACAGAATACAAGGCTGTCTCCATAAAATAAGAGGTTATATAGAAACTGAGTGCAGAAGCGAGAAATAGGCTATGATCAAAGAACATAAATTTGCTACAAAACATCAGAGGCACATGAACACGATAAAAAGTGAAACTTAAAAAGATTTGCAACTTGATTAGTCACTATAACTAGAAAGAGAGGCACGTACTAGAAGTGGATTAGTAACCATAACTAGAAAGGGAGGCACATACTAGAAATGGATTGGTAACCATAACTAGAAAGGGAGGCACATACTAGAAATGGATTGGTAACCACAACTAGAAAGAGAGGCACATACTAGAAATGGATTAGTAACCATAACTAGAAAGGGAGGCACCTACTAGAAATAGATTGGTAACAACAACTAGAAAGAGAGGCACCTACTAGAAATGGATTGGTAACCATAACTAGAAAGAGAGGCACATACTAGAAATGGATTAGTAACCATAACTAGAAAGAGAGGCACATACTAGAAATGGATTAGTAACAACAACTAGAAAGAGAGGCACATACTAGAAATGGATTAGTAACCATAACTAGAAAGAGAGGCACATACTAGAAATGGATTGGTAACAACAACTAGAAAAAGAGGCACATACTAGAAATGGATTGGTAACAACAACTAGAAAATGAGGCACATACTAGAAATGGATTGGTAACAACAAAGAGAGGCACATACTAGAAATGGATTGGTAACAACAACTAGAAAGAGAGGCACATACTAGAAATGGATTGGTAACAACAACTAGAAAGAGGGGCACATACTAGAAATGGATTGGTAACAACAACTAGAAAATCGGGGAAAAACTAGAAATGGATTAGTAACCATAACTAGAAAGGGAGGCACCTACTAGAAATAGATTGGTAACAACAACTAGAAAGAGAGGCACATACTAGAAATGGATTGGTAACCATAACTAGAAAGAGAGGCACATACTAGAAATGGATTAGTAACCATAACTAGAAAGAGAGGCACATACTAGAAATGGATTAGTAACAACAACTAGAAAGAGAGGCACATACTAGAAATGGATTAGTAACCATAACTAGAAAGAGAGGCACATACTAGAAATGGATTGGTAACAACAACTAGAAAGAGAGGCACATACTAGAAATGGATTGGTAACAACAACTAGAAAGAGGGGCACATACTAGAAATGGATTAGTAACAACAACTAGAAAAAGAGGCACATACTAGAAATGGATTAGTAACAACAACTGGAAAAAGAGGCACAAACTAGAAATGGATTAGTAACAACAACTGAATTAATGACCACAACTAGAAAAAAGGCACATAGAAATGGATTAAGAACAATAACTAGAAAAAGAGACAACTAGAAATGGATTACCGGTAATAACAATAACTAGAAAGAGAATTGCATTTGATGAATTAATTGGTAACCTACCTAAGATACAGAGTCACATAGATGAAACAAAAGCTGAAAATGGAGGCATATAGACTTGTAATATAATTAGAGATTGGTTTAGAGGGTTTGTTACATAGAAACAGACCTGCATGGTGCATAGAGCAAAGATTGGAAACATAAATAGAAATGGATTGCTAAGATGAATTAGAACAGAGTTTCGTAATAAAGAACAGACTGACTCAATCAGATTCATAAAATAACCAGCATTGAGGAAATTTAAACCTGTATCGGACTTTCGTGTCTTTTGTGTCGGATGGACCATACATGTTTTCAGTTACTCAACATGACTTACCCATTTATTTGTTGTGTCCAGTATTTCACCTTGCCTATAAGAAAAATAGTATTATTATCCAGTACTTACTTTTGACTACATCTAATTTTAGTATCTTAACAAGTACGATATAAAAAACACTTTGTCATGAAGGTCGAACAATTTGATACTAAAATTTTTACTGATATCATCAGAACATTAGTTGATTATGCACAAAGATTTTTCAATCGTGTCGACTGTTTAATTGAGATTTTCAGATATCCAGTTTTATTCATTTAGATTTAGAGTGTAAAATATTTTTTTAGAAGTTTATATTGAGGATATTATTTGTGTTGTTTTTTTTCTTTGCAGTTTGGATTAAAAGCTATTTAATACTGGGTAAGGTGAATATTGCTTATGTCTGAAGGTAGGATTTGATAATATTTGTCCAAGACTGCATGTAATTTTCATGTTTTTTCTCATTGCCTGAGCTAATTGTTGACCATAATGGTAATAAAATACAGTAGTGTTATTTCATTAATCTTGGGGGGTTATAGGAATGATGTCCGTCCCTCCGTATGTAACACTTTGTGTCCGCTCTGTATCTCCTAAACCTCTTAAAGGATTTTCAAATTAATTGATGTCATCATATAAGATTCTTTCACTAGTTGTAGGTGCAGATGGGAATATCTGGCTCGAGGGTAACTGTTTAGGTGGTAACGAGGCTCCTGCCGAGTTACCACGTAAACAGTTTCCCCGAGAGCCAGATATTCCTGCACCTACAGCCAGTAATCGAATCTTTTTCTTGCATACCATATTCAAGAAATTCTTGTAAAAATAAAATCAATCAAACGTCTTTCGTTTTAGAACTATTTCTTATATAAGAGCACATTTAAACATTGGCGGGAAACCAACGTCAGTAAACAGGAAAGACGTCATAACGTCTCAAAGACAAATGGCAAAGCTTAGTTCCGGTTTTGTTTTATCAGTTGCAGAGATTTTTTGATGAAATAACGATTTTTGAATCGAGAAATATACTATCAGGAACAAAGAGGAACTGTCAAGGTATTGGATTTTTATTCCGTTTTATGAAATAAAATATAAATTACTACATAAATCTTCTGCATATAATTATGTAGTTCGTAATACGTCATTTACAGCACGAGAGTCATCTTACACCCCGAGGTGTAAGATGGATTTTTCAAGCACCAGTAAAAATACTGGAAATCCCTGTCTGGCATGCAAGAATACATACACTATAAAATATACTTAACAACGTCAATGCTTCCACCCAGTACCATCAACCCATTCACTATCCGTTAAACAGCGGCTGGGGATATAGCTGTCTTTCAGACTGCCTTGTTTTATACCTATTTTTATCTTCTGGGCAGTGATTCGCATGTGTCCTAGTGACGGTCCAGTATATTTCAGTACTGGATACAATATTTTCTGTATTAGATGATGCAATAACTATGGTTCGAATCCCCATGTTAACTTAATTATAAAAACTGATGACCAATAACAGTATCCACATGAAATTAAACATCAATAAGTGTCTGTAAACGTTTATAGAATAAAAAGATAAAAACTGATGACCAATAACAGTATCCACATGAAATTAAACATCAATAAGTGTCTGTAAACGTTTATAGAATAAAAAGATAATCTAACATTACAATACAGGACTTATCTGGTCTCGTACCTGGTCTAAAAATATACATACTACATATATAAATCTATACACAATGTATATATAAATTATTGAATCCATTGTTTTTTTATTACCTCCCTTTATGATTCTGATTGCGAAAATAGTGCTTTTCTAACCATGCAGTTAAACATACTTTTTTTTTGACAGTTGCTTTACTATGTTAACATAAAATCAAAAGCCATAATTATGGAACTTAAATTTCTGTCAGTTCATATCTATTTGTAATAAATGGAGCCATGCAATCGGTAAATAATAAAAGCAGACAGCATGCCTGTTACATTTCTAAAGGTGCAGTCTAATTTAAAAACCAAATAAAGGAACATTTACAAGTAACAACTAGGTGTCTAAGATTTGATGATACTATTCAGACAGGAGATGTAATGGTTACAACCTTTTTGTGAATATTTCAATACTTCACTGATTATGAGCATGCTAATGATAATTTTCAGTTACCTGAAACTCTTTCAAGTTAAATTGATGTTAAGTGGCAGATTTTTCAGATGTTCTGTCAAAATTGATTAATTTCGATGTTATCGAATATTCTTACACAATATAGGCTGTCTGCACTGAAGTATGATACCCAAGAACGACTTGATTTGTATGCTTTTTAGCACAAATTTAAAAAAAGTAACATATTATGTTTTGTAAAATGGGAAAATTGGGGATAGTGAAAAGAAAGATGTTCTAGGTTTGAGTACTAGTCTGGCTGTACCTTCTGCATCTGTTATTAGTCATTTGTTGCAATTGTACAATTAACAAAATAAAAAATGGCACTAAAGTTCATTTACAATGTATACTGGTTTATGGACAAGGCAGTCACAATATATATTAATTTCTTGTGTTTCCTGTTTTTGGTAGATGTTAACTCATGTGTTTGTCATGGTTTTTTAAAATATTATTAACATAGCTGAAAGAATGATTGAATTCATTTTTATTACCTCCCTTGATGAAATAAAAGTTGACAGTAGTGCTTTTCTTTATCATGTAATTTTCTTGTTGGGGAAAATGTAATACTTCTCTCTTAGGACAACTGCTTTGTCTTTTTAAACATAATATTAAAAGCAATATGGAACTTTAAGTGAGATTGTAGAAAGAATGGATCTAAAATTGATAAGTTTTTTACCTCTTTTCATTTAGATGTGAACAAGCTGTTCATATCTTGATAAATGCTCAGAGAGGTACGTATGTTTTTCCTCTACCATTCAAACTGAAAATCACATATGGACTTCAGTGAGATTTTTATTTAAGTCTGATTTGAACATGTTGTTGGCTCCACTTTGATTTCGGCTTAGGTCTAGCTGTTACATACAGTTTACCTATAATTGTGAGCATCCTCCCTATCATGGCTCTCTTGTTTCTCATTTCCAGTATTGGCTCATAGATCAGCAAGACCTTTACAGAATGTGAAATATTCCAGACCTTTATTATTGTATTGGTTTCATCATGGTTTCATGATTGTGATATGGTAATTAAATTATCCTGTCAAAACAAATGACTATTAATCGTCTGACTGTCAGATCTGAAAGAAATGAATTTCATAGATATGTTTTTATAGACAACAATGAGACAATCTGCAGGCAATGTTCTGGTGGCTGTTTTGATCAAGGCTTGACACCACAAAGAGTGCACTGCACTACTTTTCATCAATATTTATCATATCATGTGAGACCTATATTTGCAATAAGCAGTATACATACAAATAGAATTTTCCACAGAAATCACATGAAACCGGTCATTTGTTCATTGAAAAGCTGCATAATTATAATGTCTTTGTCTCCATACTGTTCATGGTTCTTGTTCATCACTTGGCTTCCACCATAACAGTTGAATATGGAACTACTTTTCATACAGTGCCTTGTTCACTATTTTCTGTGATACATGAAGCTCTAAGCCCAGTTGCAGTTTCTCATGTTTTTTCTGCCATTTATGTAGATTGAACTGAAAGATTTTGTGAGGTATTTAAAACAAGTTGTTTCTGTTGTCCTTATATCTGTCCATTGGTAACAATATGGACGTCAATATGCTGTATTTGAGAGAAACCTGATGATTTTTCTACCAAGTCTGTTCTTTACCCAATTTTGTTCAAATATGGTCAGAAATTTTATACAGATGAAAATCCTTTCAAGATAATTAGTATCATATAATTAGGTCACTGGATCAAGCTTGAGTGAAAATTGTAGTCTCACGTATGATAACAGTTGTATTTTGATAAAGCCTGCAGTTTTCTTGATAAACTACAACTGTTTACAAAACTCGGCAACAAATATAATTATGTTGTTGCAAGTTCATCTAAACTGTTCAGAATGTGTGTTATGATGGAATTTGTCTTGAAGGGTAACATAGCCATACATACATACATTTTCTTTAATTGTATTATACATGTCTCTCATACATGCAAATCTTATAAAACTTTAAGATACGTCCAACCCATTGCCCTTTCAATCATGCCTCTTGTATGTCTAACCATTGCCTTCTCATTCATACCTGTTTCATAGCCTTCTCATGCATGTCTATCCCATAGCCTTCTCATGCATGTCTGTCCCATAGCCTTCTCATGCATGTCTATCCCATTGCCTTCTCATATATGTCTCTCCCATAGCCTTCTCATGCATGTCTATCCCATTGCCTTCTCATACATGTCTCTCCCGTTGCCTTCACATACATGTCTCTTGTACGTTTGACCCATTGCCCACTCATACTTGTGTATCCCATTGCCTTCTCATGCATGTCCCTTGTATGTCTAAACCATTGCCTTCCCATGCATGTCCCTTGTATGCCTCACAGTCCTATTACTTTGTCATGCATGTCTGTCCCATTGCTTTGTCATGCATGTCTATCCCATTGCCGAATCTCATGCATGTCCCTTGTATGTCTAAACCATAGCCTTCTCATGCATATCTGTCCCGTTGCTTTGTCATGCATATTTGTCCCATTGCTTTGTCATGCATGTCTGTCCCATTGCTTTGTAATGCATGTCTGTCCCATTGCTATGTCATGCATGTCTGTCCCATTGCTTTGTCATGAATCTATCCCAATGCTTTGTCATGCATATCTGTCCCATTGCTTTGTCATGCATATCTGTCCCATTGCTTTGTCATGCATGTCTGTCCCATTGCTTTGTCATGCATGTTTGTCCATCCCATTGCTTTGTAATGCATATCTGTCCCATTGCTTTGTCATTCAAATCTGTAGTACATCTAACACATTGCCCTCAAATACATGTCTGTCCTCTTGTCATTTCATGCATGTACATCCCAGTGCTGTTTTATGTATACCAATTCAACTACCCTTTAGATATATATATCCTGTTGCATCCCTGTGGCAAGTTCACCCAATAAAATATGCATGCTAATGGAATTTATCTTGAAGCAATAGACAAGCAGAATACATGTTTGCTAATTAGCCCTCTCACAAAGGTCTGTCCTGTTGCCCCTCTATGTCTATCCTATCACCCTCTAATATAGGTCTACTCCAGTGCTCCTCTCCATAATGCCAAAATGAACACATATTTTCAAATACTTGTTTATTTATCTCTTTTGACATGACGCACAATTACAGTAACAGTGAAATATGAGATAATAGCACATACATTATTTACTATCTCTGTGACACTAGAAAATGCTTTTAGAAAAAGCCATTTTTGCTGTGTGTTTCCCGGAGAATTGTGTTTGACGGTGACGCCTGAGTTCTGTGGGTAGCCGACCATCTGACAATGCCAACTAATACATTATCTTGGCAAAGTGTATTTATTCTATACTTCAAAATCAATTAACAGTGAGGATTTCCAGAGGAGTGCCAGTCCAATTATGAACATTAATCATAGCACCCTCACAACTAACTGATAAAGCTCCTTAATTGATTTTTACTTGGAAAATTTATTGAAAATCATTCCCAAGATAAGGGTTGACCAATGCTTGGGGAATTAAGTTGTTTTGTTTTCTTAAGTAAATGTTGTCTAAATCAACTTACAGGGAAAACCAATCCCCCATGAAAGCCTGTTTCTAGATTTTGTCTAGGAACATCTGAAGCTTGTCTGAATATATACTCACTGAATATACTCTGAAGCCACTTGAGCTATGTTTGAACAGAAAAATCTGTTCTAAACATTTCTGAAAGCAGAAACAAGTTTGTCTGAAATTTTTCTAAACATTTCTGAATGTTTTCAGACCATTTCAGAAGGTTTCAGCTGAAGTCTTTGAAGGCAGTACTAGTGTTGTGTTTCTATTGTTCATATTTTGCAAAAACTGGCAACTATTTATGCAATTTCCTATAATTTGAGAAATAATGTGATAAGTAACTTGAACTTATTAACTGAAACCTTTTTCTTTATCAGGATTGTCAATCATATCTTTGGAGAGTGTGTTGTGAATAACCATGGAAAGACAGGTATAGAGCATGTTAGGAACAAACTTTGACAATGGTCTGAACTTTTTCTCAGAAGAGCCACAAGTTATTGTGAATGTATTGTGTGCAGTCCAGGAAGCTAGAATTGAGCATGATTAAGGTTTAATATGTTGCTGTATTTTCAGGCCCTTCTGGGATCATCCCTCAGTGTAACTATATAACTGAGATGTGCTTTAGCCAGTGCTAGAAGACATGAGGAGCATAGCATATTTCATTACTTCCCATGAACAGACAGGAGTGTTCTGTGCCTCTGCAAGGTCTTCTTGTAGATTGTGTTCAGTTGTTTAAACTTATTAATTTTACATCAGTTGTAGAAAACTTTTCTAAACAATGTTAAAACAGCACTCAATGGCTTTGACCTGAACAATGGAAAGTGATGGCCAAAGTTGTGAGAGTTGACTTGGTATAATCAATGTAAATATTATAATGTAATGGAAACCCGAAAAAATCTTTTGTAGTAGAAATGACATTGACTTGATTTCCCTGTTCTTTATATGAACAATAATAACATCCATCAAAGCTTCTTTTGTTCCGCATATTTATATTTCTGTCTATTTTGGTTGACTGGTTTGATGTATCTACTTTGGCTGTCATTTCTTGGAAATATTGGTGATTGAGTTCCATAAAAGGTTCTTGTGGCTACTATCTGCTACTTGTGGCTCATTTACTTCCCATTTCCTGGACTGTCTATCATTTAGTGCCAGAAATTTATCATTTTTGATACTGCATCTCAGTAACAGTTGACGATGGTTGCTCTGTAGTCCAGTGATGTGTTTTATATGAAAAATAGAGTTTGTAGAGTTTCTGTTAAAAATATGTTGAGAGTTGAATTGTATAGTAATATATATATGGTGATTTTGTAAAGAAGCAATATAATTGTTTTGCTGCAATTGAATTAAGATTAAATTTAATTGTAGTTGTTTTAAAATTAATTCTTTTCAATCTGGTTTGTTTCTATTTAAAATCTGTGCATATCAAGTGGTGTATATCCGAATCAGTTTAAAATTGTTAAAGAAATTCCAGTCTTCAAAAAAGGCTCTAGAACTATCCTCCTATATCAGTATTATTAAAATTGATACCAAATATGGCAGTTTTGTCCTTTAATAGTAAATCGTATTTAATAAATTTCCTAGAAGAGTCATTCCACTGATCTTTAGATTAGAAACATGCATTTGCAATAAATACATGAAGGTATATTGTTGCTATTAAAGATTTTCCATCAACTCTTGTTGTATATAGTTACATTGATGGTGTGCTGGTCAGGGCAACAAAGTTCATATTTAGTGTACATTTACTGCAATTTTGTCGATATAATGGTCAGTTTCAATAAATATAATGAACATTATGGACAATACCGGTCAGTTGCGATCAATGACAATGGGCTATGAGAGACAATCAGTAAAGTCCAGATGTCCATTGATGTCCCGTGATAAGGCTATGATTCAGCTCTTAGGACTGGATGACCAATGGTCAATATTTCAGTAGGAACAATGAAACAATAATGGAAGGAAAATGATAGCCCCACATTAATCGTGGAAAAAGTGACACAACTCCTGTCAAATGAAATGGAACTGTGGGAAAAAATGAGCTCATAACATGAGATGTTAAGCTGCGAACATTACTTTTTTACTGAAAATAATTGCCAGTATATCTTGTGCAAGGGCTAATAAAACAAGACTGATCTTTTCAGACTTACTTTGGAAAAAAGTGTATGAGCTTAATCCTGTTTTGCTGCTGGATGTCTTGAAGGACTTAGGCCCTGGAGACTTGTCAGAACACTAGCATCTGTTAGGTTGTTTCTGAGCAACCAGTTGCAATACTTTATTCTCAGACTGGTGTTCTGCAACTTCCAAATTAACCCTTATCATGCTGGACACAATTGCTTCTGCCTTTGCGACCTGTGTAGATCATTATCTGAACTGTACGCCATTCAGTCAGTATCTTTTTGGTAATCACCCCTTTTAACAGTTAATGGTACTGTCAAAATTGAAAAATGGACCTGTCCATTATAGAAATTTAGCAGGGTCAAGGTCAATAAGAGAAACAGCCTTGGAGTGAACATATAAAAAAAACTGTCTCATTTTCTCAGAGCCCCTGGGATGGTATTCCAAAACTGGTACCACTGTAATAATGATGCTGGAATTGTAATCTTTCATATAATATTCATGTTGTTTACTATCTAATCGGATCAAAATTGGAATGTATTTTCATTCTTTATGCAAACAAAATATTTTTATCTCCATGCAACATCAATAAACCAGTCAGGTGAAATAAAATGTGCATCTAACTTGTGCACTGTTTCACAATAGCCATGCTCAATGTTCAATAAAATTGTCAACATGATTTATGAATTTTATCAATTTTGTCTGGTAATAGAGATTGCATTATCAAATTCTGCATGCAGTAGAATTCATTTATGGTCAATGATGAGAGATAATTGAAATAATTAAAGAGATCAGTCATGATGGCCATTGAGCCATGGTTGACCACTGAGGGCTAGTTTCCCACATTTAAATATCAATTTACATAATTTTTGCATTATGATTGGCAGATAATTGATTGATGCATCTCTATTTTACATGACTGGTTAACTATTGTTACAGAGCAAAGAATGGTTTCATCAAAAATATGCAGCAAATATTTTTATAAGAGTGTAAATTAAATTTCAGCAAAACTTATTTATAATGCATGGCTAAAAATTCTATAAATAAGTACACAGGTTTTAATTAAAAACTGATGCTTGTGTGAGGAGATTTAACTGCTCAGAAGGTCCATGACTATGAATAGGTTCACATTAGAGAAAAAAATGTTTTAGAAAATATCTAGGTAGACTAGCCACTAGCCTGATAATAATGTTTCACGAATTTAAACTTTTGTAATTTTTCGGTTTGATATTTGACATGGGATATAGTCTGGCTTTTTTAAAAACAAAAATTTTAAAATATGTAATCATAGATTAGGAGCTAGTCTAATATCTAGGGTACATTTGTCTCTTCTGATCATGAGACAATATTAATAGTCAACTTCAGTGTGATATTGTTTTGATAATTATGTTCTGTTACTGCACATAATTATCATAATTTTGTTTCTTGCAAAGTGTGGTCTACTCAAGTAACTGGCAACTTATGTACAAACAGCAGAAATGGAATGGATAGATATTGTTTTTGCTCTGCTTTGAAATATGTTGACTGAATATAATTTTAAGTCACAATGACACATAGCAACTTTCCAGTGAAGACCCACAGTTGCCACCTAATGGGCCTCTAACAGCTAGGCACCTGGTGGCACCATAGACTTAGCTGTATAGCTGCCACTCATCCTCAAATGAAGAAAATAAATAAGTGTCCGAAGTTGAGCCTTGAACTGGTAAGGGGCAAGTCATTAGAGAGAATCATCTAATTCTATAAAGAAAATTTGAAAATACTTGATTGGTGAAAAATTTAATTTTTCCTCTGAAAATGGCAGACAAAAGTGTGTGTGTGTAAAAGAAAAATATGAATTTGTTCTGTCAAAGATACGAGGGAGTATTTTTTTTGTTTTACGGAGTGAGTTCCAAATTTGAGTGACCATATGTTCTGGCTGTGACAGTGGTCATCTACTTAACAGTTGTAGCGGAAAAATATGTGAAAACTGATAGTGTTATAATGTTTTTTGCTGCGTGTCCAGTGGTCATTTTATGGTTTATCCAGTCCTTATAAGGTGTTAGATTAGACCGATCATTGTTTTTGAAATGAGTTTCTGTGAAAGCACGGCAATTTTACGCCATTTGCCCTTGACTTAAAACATTTATTGTCAATTATCATGGGCCATTTCGGAAATATCATTTCCCTGATTTAAATGGGCTTAATTACTGAAACGAGAGAACTTAATGAAACGATTTTGTCAGAATGAATGATGTTTATTTTTACCAATGAAATTTTTTTAAAGGGTATCGTATCCTTCCGGCTGTATCAGAGCACAGCCACTGACATTTCCATGTAGATATTAGCAGTTAATTATATGGTAAATTTAAGTGTTAATTCTCCTTTTCTTTTGAAAAGGTATTAAAACTGCGCAGATAAAGTATAATAAAACGTCATTATGTTGGAATGTATCACACGTTCCTTCTTCATACCTCTCAGATAACATATTCGATATCATTTGATTAACGGAAATGAAATGTGATTTTTTAGTTCCTTATTTGATATTCAAAAAATAAATCATTATCTGGCACATGACATCTTTTCCTCAAGTACATGTGTCCAGCATTTCTAACTGGCAGTTCTTGAATCCCATATTTTGAGAAAAAAAATGACTAGATTATTCTTCTATGGAGAATTGAGTTATTTTTACACCATGATTAATGAGATTTGTTCAAACATCAAGTAACGTGTGTCCAGTCTAAACATTTTTAATTGTTCCCTGTCCGAGCATAAATCACAACAAAGAAACAAGGATTTGTCATAATTCGCAAATATCGCTACCAATTAAAACTTTCTCTGGCCGTTAATTAACTAATCATCACCCCGATTAGCCCAGTATGAACTTTTGTCCAGTTCGATTTCAATAAATCCACTTGGTACAATGTCTGCTATTTAGCATTTCACATTGGGAACAAATCCCATTTTGGTTTCTTTGTATTGTTTGTATGAACCCAGTGAAATGATTGTCGGTCGCCCAGGGAGTACTAAGGGCGAGTTTTCTCGGTCTTCCGCCTGGGTCAAGTATGATTATTGAATGGCATGTGAATTATAAACACTGACCAACGTCCAGTTGATCTATCAAGAAAGTTGTCACACGCGGGACGATCCTAGACAAGTATTTGCACAAAATGCAATCACATGGAATCGTTTGCAGATTTTAAATCAATTTTGTGTCAGAACTGACGTTTGTGTTTCGATTGGTGGTCAGTGCCATTGGCCGGAATTTGTTCAGCTGTGAAGATGTTAATTTGCTTTGTTTGTTTCAAAATTAACCTAAGAGCAAGAAAACAAAATGCACAGGTTGTAATCACTCTCTACATCACCCATATTGTCTCTACTGTTAATGTGTTCGGCTTTTACAAAATAATAACACCACAAGCAATATCATTTTTGTACTAGTGTATAAGGAACATGGCCTAAAAGCTAAGAGAATGTCATTCCTAAGTGAAACGAAAATATACCCTACTTAATATAGCATAAAGTATTTTGAATATTTGGTACAGGTTTATGTTTGTTAAAGATACATCTGGTGAGCAAATGCAGACATTTTCTTTCCCACTGAATGAAAATTTTTTGTGAATTAGTTTTTTTTATTGAATAATTACATTCTCTACAACAAATATGGTCATATCTTTTCAGTGCTTGCTCTAGAGAGGCTACATTCAAAGTAAGGATCTTTTTACAGATTTCAGGAGTTTCTATTAAACTTCAAAGATACAGTGGACAGAATCTGTGGCTAAAGATTGTTGCTGAAGTGGTGTTACAAGGTGTGTAGATGTTCAAGAGCCAGACAGTTGTTGTTGTTGTTGCTGCTGAAGAGAGATACAGGTATTTTTTCTTGAGTGCGATCTATAATATATTTGTAGCATTTTGCTCAGATTTTCTTTTAATGAAACAAACAAAAATCAAATCACATCATTAAGGTTGATGAACAAAATGTTTGTATAAACCCATTATCTGATAAGTTGCAAAATTATGTGACAAATCATCAGATCAAAAATGTGATCATCAAAATTCAGTTTTCATCCTATATCATTTGTACACGTAAGAAAAAATTCCAAAAGAAAAGTGTTAGAATTTATATAATAATAAATTTGAGGTAACATATTAACTTGCCGCAATGTAGATAATGAAAATCAAGCATGCTCTTCATTGATAAAGAGGTGGAGTAGTTTTTCTTAGTGGGTTGGGTGGGGGGTGGGGCGCAAATCCTTCATCCACCCCTGCTAATATGCATGTCAGTAAAAGATGTAAAATACAGTTACTGTAATAATCAGGGATTTTATTTTTTTTTTATCCACTTTGACTTTCCAGTCTCCGAATGACGTGTTTTTTTTTTCAGACAGGTGTTTACTTAACAACAGAAAAAAAATTTATTTCATTTTTATTTCTGTTAAGGATTTTTATTGAAATTTTAATGTTTGCTTTTGATATAAAAACACCCTTTAAAGAAATTGATAGCAGTTGAAGTTATAACAGCCAGAATGATAATGTGGCAGTCATTTTGTGACTTTGAGTAATAACGGACTCATCTTCAATAGTTTTGGTTCAGATTTCAGCTTTAACAAATGGAAATATTTTCTTTTTAAGGAATAAAAAGTATGGTATCAGTCATAATGGTGTGTTTTCAAATGAATAATATTGAAATCCTGTTAATACAATATTTGGGCATTCTTTGTTAAATATACTGATTGTAAATCAGTAAATAATGTTGACGAAGCTTACATATTCATGATATATTCACAATCCAAACATTTTCATGTATGCAGAATAGGTAAGACATGTATATCTGACATTGAGAAGTAATAAAAGAAGTTTATAAAAGCATATTCAATGTTTATATGAAACCCTCTGTGAAACGTTAATTTTCATTTTAAAAGTGTCTAACATTCAACTCCTTTTCATTTTATTGTATTTTGTAAATTGAATCATTATAAAAAAGTCTTGCCAAGAACTTTATACCAAAAGCCATTTTTATGTAATACAAGTTATAACATATTTTAAGAGGATTTATTTGCACCTCAAAAAAAAAAAAAGTGATCATGTCACATTAACAAAAAAAAAAAATGAAACATGAATGAAATATTGAAATCATAAATGAATACACTTTGAATTAATAGTTTTGATTTCACCTATAAAACCGTACAACCATACTACTGGTTGTACCCTGTGACTGGAGATTACATGTTTTATAAAGTTACATAAAAACTTAATCTCACTCAATATCTATGTGCTATCTTTTTATTTACAGTTATCAACAGTTGAAAGTGCTTTCTCAAATCAAAAAAAAAATGTGAAAATCTACAGGCATGTCACTTTAAAAGCCATTGAAATTAAAGCAAAGGATTTGTTGTTATAAATTTTTTGTTTTGTTTTAGAGGTCTGACATCTAAATGAGGAAAATTAGCAAAAAATAATTGTAGAGCTTTTCTGTCAATGTGTTTGTTTGTTTATGCATTTTCAATGCTGTTTTACTGCCGTTAGTTTCAAAAACCCGGAAACGAAAATCATAAAACATGATGGAAACCCTCAAAGCTTCAATTAATGACATAAAAGATTTATATTTTGCTATTCAGTAGATTACGCTTTTTTTTGTCTTCAAAAATTGACTTTCACGCTTTTAACCATGTTCTGCGTTTTATCCCAATTTCCTGATGAAATGTAAAACCCTCCCATCCACACGATTGAACTAACGACAAAACAAACGTCAATGATTAGCTGTTAGTCGATCACTGAGCATGTACTCGTGTACTCTCAGCCCGTCCCATTGTCAGCAAACGTGAAATTATTCGCACTAGATTGAAGAATGTTTTACCTGGGCTAAGTGAACAGAGATAACCCATCGGGTTGATATTGAATGAATTGGTAAAAATTACATGAGCCAGTTTTATAAACGTTGATAAAGACAGATAGTGTTCATTTAAATAAGGGCATAAAATTGTGAAAGGAGTTACAGTAGTGTGTATGTAATTAACTCAAATGACTAAATTATATGTTTCGAAAAAGGAGCATGGACCTATGGTTTCGGGTAATTGAGTTTTGCGGATAATAAATAATGTAAGTCTTCAGCCCTGCAGCAAAGTAGGAAATTGAACTCTTGCAGTGGGCGTTTAAAATTTTAACTTTTATCTTGAAACAATAAGTGATTATGATTCAGACTTTCTGTGTCGTAAAAGATTTTGGCCGATTTTGAGTGCATTCGTGGATTACTTAAAAGCATAGTGAATAAAAAAAAAAATTGCAATTGTATATCCAGGCACTGATGTTTACATAGTGAAATCGTAATTGATTTTTGTGGTGTTCTGTGTTTGAAATGCGATATATTTGAATCTGCATAATTAGAGAGAAGCATCTAATTACAGACATTTTTTGCGTAAAGCTAACAGTTTACAGTGGTGCATTCTGGGATGTGACAAATGTTTTTCGGAAGTTGGAAAGGATTGTCAAACATCATAATTTTTTGAAAGGGATATTTTGATTAATTTGGACTTTATTTCAACAGACAGAAGGAAGTCCATTTCAGGTAATATTTCAGAAAATTTTCTTTATAACTTACCAAATGTAGTGCCTTATCTGTTGATTTCTTTTACTTGAAATCAAAATTTTGAATTAAAAGAGTTTTAAACTTTCTGTATAAATTTTAACAAAAGAACTACAGAAAAAGATTAATTGCTTGAAGTTACATGGGGATGAGTATTTTGGAAGTTATCCAGGATTTCGAGAAAATTGCAAACAGAAAATAGAAGGAAAACAACCACGGGCCACATGAATTGTTCTATTAAGCCCTGTTACTCAAGTCGTGTTAGATACTCAGGGGGGAAAACTATGTTGTACTTGTCGCTCATTTTACAAATCAGAGAAAAAATAATCGGAAAATAGAAAACAAAAACAATTTTATTAATGAAATGTTTCATTTCCTATCATGAATTTTAACATTGAATTTCTAACTTTCAACCTTTCTAAATATTTTAATAATTCATTTAAAATGCTTGTAAGTGAATGAAAACACTTTATAGAATGAGATGAGCTAGTAAACAGGGACAGTATGTGCCCAGCCAGATGTATAGATATAATATCAAATTAGAAAAAAATAAAAGTAAAACAGAAATATTATAAATTTTTCAACATCATTTATTTTCATAATTTAGGAAGTAGTAACTTTAATCATTATTATTAAAGTGCTTTATTAATTAAATTTCTTTAGAATGTTTACGTCTGAGGACGGGCTAGGTGATTGTTAGTACACGTGACCATTTTCCTTCGAAATTTCTTTATGTGACAAACCAGTGAAATAATTCATATTTTTTGTAACAAAGATTTGGTTGTTCAGCTAAAGTCGAAAACCAGAAAAAAATGTCTGAAAGAATTAGGAGGGAAGGGTTTTGTATGTCGAGACGTACTCATATTGCAGTTTGATTGTGTTCCCGTTCTGTAAAACATTATTTTTTAAATGCTGCGGCTCGTCAACTGTTTGTTAAAGCTGTAATTGACATGATGGTACGGGAAAGATTGATCTCAGTTTAAGTCCTCGTATTACAAAAAAGTTGATGACACTTTTTGTAACATTTCGAATTCATCCACTTCACAATGTCATTACGGATTATTTTTTGGAGAGGGTATTCTAACAACTAAAGATTTTAGTCCTCCTACGATAGAAATTGAAAGAAAACATTGTGTTTAATTTCTAAACGCACCGAATATCACTTTTTAGTATTTGATTTTTAGAAAGCTGTATTACCTATATTTAACGAGCAACTTTGAATTTATGATAATAGATGTTGTTGTGTTGTTTTTTTTCAAGTATTAATTTTTGGAAAAAAAAAATAAAAATTTAAATTTTTTCTGTAATTAGGACTGATTAAAAATTATCATGTTTTGAAAATTTGTTGAAAATGAAATAGAAGATTCTGAAGTTATAATTACAATAATTTTCATGGTTTTCTTTGAATTAATTTTCTACCCGTATTTTTCTATTCATTTTTTTTTTAATTGAAATTGCTATTTTGGTTTTTGTATTCGGAATATTAAACTTTGCACAGGGACACATTTATAGATTTAAATTTAAGTAAGAATAATTGTCTGTATATTTTAATTGAAATGCTAACACTGTTTGACAGTACTTTTTCCTTTAATTATTTATATTGTAGGTTATTCTTTCAAAAGTTTATAAAAATAATAGAAAAGTTTACGTGCAAATTAAAACATTTGTTTGATTACAAAATAATTCAGTATAAAACTAAAGTCATGAAAATAAGATAAATTTTTATCTCAAATTTATTATTCTGTTTTGTTTTTGGAGTGTCATTGATCTAAATTTTATGATATTTAAACATTTTTATCACAATTTGTCAGGTGTAGGAATACATTGTGAAACAAGGTCATATTTGATGTATATAGGTTCAAATATTTGTTTAATATTATGACAGGTAATTGAGAACTTAAACCTTAGATAAGGCCATATGGCAGTAAGGCCTTCAATCTTGCATTTTTCATCAGTATTAAAACCAACTCTTTGTCATATACTGTGAAATCACTTAATTTTGAGGGCATCAAATTTCATGGTTTCGGTCAAAAAAGCTACTTCGTATGAATTTTTAAACATAAAGTGAATTTCAGTTTTACTTCTTTGTGGGAATTATATTTTGTGGATTGGCTCAGCCATAAAACCCATGAAAATGGGTCCCCCATGAATATTAATAATTTCACAGTATTTCAATCTGACTAAAGTACTTGATCTTCTAAACGAAGATCTGAGAACGACCCATTCATATACGTCTTCTGTATATTTTGGATTTCCAGTATTGCTATTTTTATTTTAACCAATCAGACGACTTGTTGGAATGTCGAAGAGTAAGAAAAATGTGCAGTCATTCCAGGGTTCGAACCCGTGACCCCTCGCTTACAATGCAAGTGGCCTACCGATTGTGCTAACCGGCTATCAAACACATTACGACATAAGAATTGTAAATATCAAAAGTCAAGTCTACAGGTAGATTTGCAAGATATTGTAAGTTAAGCTCTGATTGGCTAGCGAAAGGGTCGTCAGAACGAGGCTATGAATAGGTCGTTGTCAGATCCTATGCGTAGCGTAATAGGAGATGTACTTTAGTCAGATTGACAGTATTTAAATGGACTTGTCTCCAGATTGTTGTCAGAATATGGTAATTTTTCAAAACATAGGAAATCACCTATGGAGTATTTAAATCTAAACTTTGGCTATATAACAGCAAAGGTTAAATTTACTGTGTGACTTTCTATATTCACAGACTTTTTGCAGCTGCCAAAGAAATCATGGCATCACCATGTTTTCACTTAATGGAAGTCCCTTTTTTTTGAAAAAATTGACATAATTCAGAAGAGTGCTCTTTTATGAATTTTTACTTTTTTATTTTATTGTGATGGTCAATAGGAGGTCTGAAAACATTATATGCGGAAACATTTTCCCTAGATATTGAAGTTCATTATGACTTTTATTAACATAATTTAATGAGGTATATACAAAAATAGGTGTCCAAAATAGCCTTTATCATCAGTTTTGGGCCTTCAGTATATAAAAGGATACATATACAAAATAGATAGATAATATAAATTCCTTATCCAAGACTTTACAACAAGATATTTAACATTAATTAATAAAGTGATAATAAAATATCATTGAAATGGTACTGTATTATAATTATGGTTCCTTGTAGGATTCTATATAACCAGTGAGCATTTATGGAACCTATACCTACGATTATGTTTAGAGATAAAACCAAATAACTTTAAAGGTTTAAGAGTCTTGCCCTCCATAACATTGGAATGATTCAGAATCAATTCTTGTAAAAAATGCAAAGTCTGGATTAGGGATTTTCTCCAATCATAATAACTCCTTTCAGGCCAAGCCTTTGCTTCATGATAATTTTTTTTGTTATCAAAGTTTTTTTTTGTTCAGATCTACGGCACCTAGGGTATTTCTGTACATATAATAACTGTTCTTCACAGATTTTTTGAAACCTTTTATAGTAATTATTTGGATAATAGTTTACTCTTTGCTTTATCCTAATTGGAACTTTTGTGTTACTTCTGCATTACACTAATTTTGAATATTAATTAAACTTGTTCATCACATTAATTGGTATTTGTGCATTACTCTGACTGATGCTGTTGCATTACTTTTGCATTATGTAATTGGAACTATTACATTACTAATCCACATTACTCTAATTGAATACTATTGCATTACTTGTGTTTTACACAAATTTGTACTATTGCCTTACTTCCATGTCAAGCTTATTGGGACAGTGGCATTACCACACATTATATTAATTGGGACTATTGCATTACTTGTGCATTACACTTATTGGGTCTCTAACATAAATTGTGAATTATAATAATTAGAACTGTTGCATTACCTGTGAATTACTCTCTTTTGGACCATCCCATTATTTTTGTGTTACCTTCTGCAAGATTATAACTTTCTCATTGGTTAAAAGGTGGTCCCATTGTGACCCGTGATATTTCTGTGTAAGTTCAGAACATTTTAATGTTGGGTTAGGCTTTAATAAGTGGTCAGTAAAACAAATCAGTTACTGAGTTTGTAAGTGACCCTGCATTGAAATATATGGTAGCAGTATGATAAATATAGGGACTCTGAGCTAATGCCTCGCCCCCATTTGTCATACTGACCCCACATATTCCCATGGAGGGTCACGAACAAACCCAGTAATTGATAATGAATTACTGTGATTGAGACTATCCCATTATATGTGTATTACTTTCTTTGGGACTATCCCGATATGTGTGCATTACACTCAGTTGGACTATCCCATTACATGTGCATTACTGCCTTTCGGACTATCCCGATATGTGTGCATTACACTCAGTTGGACTATCCCATTACATGTGTATTACTTTCTTTCGGACTATCCCGATATGTGTGCATTACACTCAGTTGGACTATCCCATTACATGTGTATTACTTTCTTTGGGACTATCCCGATATGTGTGCATTACACTCAGTTGGACTATCCCATTACATGTGCATTACTTTCTTTGGGACTATCCCGATATGTGTGCATTACACTCAGTTGGACTATCCCATTACATGTGTATTACTTTCTTTGGGACTATCCCGATATGTGTGCATTACACTCAGTTGGACTATCCCATTACATGTGTATTACTGCCTTTCGGACTATCCCGATATGTGTGCATTACACTCAGTTGGACTATCCCATTACATGTGCATTACTTTCTTTGGGACTATCCCGATATGTGTGCATTACACTCAGTTGGACTATCCCATTACATGTGCATTACTTTCTTTGGGACTATCCCGATATGTGTGCATTACACTCAGTTGGACTATCCCATTACATGTGCATTACTTTCTTTGGGACTATCCCGATATGTGTGCATTACACTCGTTGAGCTATCCCATTCATGTTGCAACTTTCTTTGGACTATCCCGATATGTGTGCATTACACTCAGTTGGACTATCCCATTACTTATGCATTACTGCCTTTCGGACTATCCCATTATGTGTGCATTACACTCTTTGAGGCTATCCCATTGCCTGTTGATC